>NW_026099572.1:39441348-39500849 GCF_025091365.1 Daktulosphaira vitifoliae | reverse complement strand
TAATTTAAGATATATATAAAAGTGTCAGACCTTCCGGAACATTTTCAAAAGTTAAGTTGAAAAAGTTCTACTTTCTATATGCATTTTATTGTTTTGAATCCCCTCTGTATTAAGGGAAATGGTCCGATTAAAAAAAAAAGTATGTCGAATGAAAGATCTATATAAATACTACTTCTCATAAAAAAATTGTAATGATCCATACATTTTTTAAAAAGTTATAGCACTTTAAAGTAAAAAATGTAAATTATAAAATCGAAAATTTTCACACAAAAATAGCATTCGGTAGCCGTTTTCACCATGAAGACAAGACTAGAGGTCAAATTTTTTTTTTTCAAATTAAAGTACATTACATTAGCTTTAATTTAAGATATATATAAAAGTGTCAGACCTTCCGGAACATTTTCAAAAGTTAAGTTGAAAAAGTTAATTTTTTGTGAAAAAGTTGTCATTTTAAATCCCCCCCTGTGGGCAGAAAAAAGGTCAAATTTACAAAAAAAATATAGCAAATGATAGGTAAAGATATCAAGCATCTATAAAAAAAAAAATTATATTGATATGTTCATTTTTGAAAAAGTTACGGCAGTTTTTAGTAAAAAAAATTGAAAAAATTTCGAAAATTAGCGATTTTTAAATTTGTAATTTTTTTGGAGGTTTCCCCCATTTACGGGGAACGAGGGAAATTTTTTCAATTTTGAAGGGTAATGTCTTCGACTAGATACGATTTGTGATCTTTTGACGTATCGTTGAAAGAAATCCGTTCGGTGAGAGCTGAGAAAAAGTGGTAACAGACACAAAAAAAAAAAAAAAACACATCATAGTAAAACCATCATCGAAGCTAATATGCTATTGCGGATAAAAATTGATAAATGAGATGGGTTCTTTTGTAATTGTTTTATGGAACGGAATACTATTAAAAAAAGTATTTAAGATGTATACAAAAATGAAAACATTGTTGTTAGAAAATATTTTCGCGAGATCATAAAGTTTCTTGTAAATTTAAGTTATGTTGTAAAACTGAATAATGTTGATGTTTATCTTTTCATCGTAAAGACTTGAAATTAAACTTGTGGTATGTTTTAGAATAATATTTTATATTCGTTTATTCTAACGTAGTTATTTTATAATATATTAACATACTTAATATAAACAAATTATAGAGTCTTTTTATTCAATAAACATATTATGCTTGCGTTCATTATATAAATGTATACCTGATAGTCCTTGATCGCCTTTTTCACCAGGAGAACCAGAACTACCTTGTGGTCCCGGCGGCCCTTCATTACCCTAAAAAAAGATATTAGAATAAAATTAACCAAAAATACTATATTTTTATACCAAAAAATTAATTTTACATTTCGTCCTGGTGGACCAATGACTCCAGGTTTTCCTGTAGACCCTATATCGCCTGGAAGCCCTGGAGGGCCTTGTTTCCCATCATCTCCATCTTTCCCTCTGAAATAAAGATAAGTTTTGTTAAAAAAAAAAACTCAACATAGTAGGGACGTAATATAGTTGTGTCCATTATAGATGATATCTGACAGTGATTAAAATCATTATCAGAAAAAACGTTTCAATGCAAATCTGTAGATAGTATTTAATTTTAAAAAATTGGTCGATTATTCCAAAAGCAAAATGAATTCTTTTTTTTTTATTTATATCTTTATTACAAATTTTATGATATGCAAGTGTAATACATGATTAAACATTTATTATAGTATTTAATTTTAGGATTGAATCGATATTTAATAATTTAGTATTGACGCTTTTATGGAGAACTTATAAAAAATTATAAAGTTGTTATTATTTTTATGGTAAACGTGTATAACAATTGAAGGGCTTGACACAAAACTTTTTAGATAATAATTTGTTGTTAAATATGAATACATGGTCTGCAAAAAAATTTCATCAGAATCAAAAATATACTTTTATTATTCAATTTTTCGTGTTAATTTCAAAAAAGCAATCATATGTTTTCCATCACCAATAATTTTTGATATTATTACAAATTAGTTAAAAATTATAGGATATAACTATAAGGTAAATAGTTTTGAATATTTCATTCGTATCATGTATTTAAACACCAAGAGTTACATAAAAATTATTAATATTTCTTTAGAAATGATTTATTACGAAAAAAAAATAATTAAAAAATTGTTTTTAAATTATTTCAGATTTTGATTTTTAATATTTTAAAAATAATCAGTGCAAAATATCATTTTTAATTATTTTTTTGGTATTTTAAAGTAGATTTTTTGAAAGATTATAGTAAAAAAAAATGTATTTGTTTTCATAAATTCAAGTTTGAAATTTGCATTATTTAAATAGAAAATTTTATGATAATAAAAAAATAGAATTGTTAAGATTAATATGCATCAGGGAATTGTATAATTGCTATTTATTGTAAAAGCTTAATGTTTTTTTTTTAATTTTTATTGTAATAGATCACTTAAATAGAAATAATTTCTAAGAAATTTTTGGTGTTTAAAAATATTTTACAATTGAAATATTTAGACCATAATTAATTTTAATGTTTTACTTTAACTAAAAGAAAAACTAATCAAAATGTTGTTAAAAAAATCGACTCAATTGAGTGTATTATAAAATTTGATTATAATTCTAAAAATTCTTTGTTAAATTCAGGTGTAAAAATTTAGATTTATGATTTATATAGCAAAATGTGCCCAGAAATTTTGGGATAGTATAGACTGTTAGTAACACACAAATTAAGTTAAAAAATTAATATATAACAAAGTAAAATTATTTAATTTTGTAATGATAGGTAGGTTTCATGTAAATGAAACCTATTATCTTATCAAACCTAATGCGACAAAAAATACTATAAAAAACATTAAAAATGAATGATTTTAATTGTTTATGTGGAGAATGTGAGTTAAGTAAATTTTTCATTGATAAGGTGGAATTTTTTTAATTTTTGTGGGTAATATCTTTAACTAGATAATAGTTGTGATCATTTGATGTATCGTTAAAAACAGTTGGTTCAGTGAGAGCTGAGAAAATAAATGAGAGCCATAAAAAAAATCACAGAGTAAAAAAACTTTAGCATGAATAAGAAATTTCTTCAAACGAGAGGGGACTACAGTGATGGGGTCCTTGATATTTATTAAAGTTATTGAATCTAAATGAGATAAAAAACAAATGATTTAAAAAAATTTTTCCAACTCAAAATCTTTTGTAAGGTATTTTAAAATAATATAAAATACACAATTGAAAATTTTAACACAAATATAACATACGGTAGCCATTTTTACCAAAACAAAATGAAGTTCTAAATTTTTTTTTTCATAATAAAGTATATTACATAAGTTTTAATTTAATATATATATATAAATGTGTCAGACTTTCCGGATCACTTTCAAAAGTTAATTTTTTGTGAAAAAGTTATCATTTTGAATTCCCCCCTGTAAAGGGTCCGATTTATAAAAAAAATATATAAAATGTTGGGTTAGTACTTCACGTATATACAGGTATATTTTTTTACATTTTATTAAAAATATTAATTATTTTTAAATTTTAAATAAAAAGTAAAAAAAAAATCTAAGGTAGCTATTTTGTAGAGTAGAATTTAAGAAAAATTTTAGTAAAAAAATATCTTATTAATATTCAGTAGTAAATATTCTGTAGCGTTTTGAAGTTTGTGAAAATTTGAATTTTCATGTACTATTTTACGGTATTAAACATTGAAATACGTATTGAGAAAAGGACAGAAGAAAACGCTATCTTTTCAATATACTTTTGAATGAGAGTGATAAGTAATAATTGCCTTATCTAATTTCTTATCATGGTATTTATGCCAAGTTTGTAATGTATACACACTATCATCATATGTATACACAGTAATCATGAAAAGATAGCGTTTTCTTCTGTCCTTTTCTCAATACGTATTTCAATGTTTAATACCGTAAAATAGTACATGAAAATTCAAATTTTCACAAACTTCAAAACGCTACAGAATATTTACTACTGAATATTAATAAGATATTTTTTTACTAAAATTTTTCTTAAATTCTACTCTACAAAATAGCTATCTTAGATTTTTTTTTTACTTTTTATTTAAAATTTAAAAATAATTAATATTTTTAATAAAATGTAAAAAAATTAATTATTGAGATATAGCTATAGACCTAACGTATAACTATTATTTAAAAAAAAAAATCAGCTAAAAATATTAACTGAATCAAAAGTTATTTAAGTTGTCAGTGAATGGTGGGCCCCCTGTATATCAAAAAAATTATATTGATTTGATAATTTTTAAAAAAGTTATGGCAGTTTTAAGAAAAAAAAATTGAAAAATAGCGATTTTTAAATTTGTGATTCTATTGGAGAACGAGGGAAATTTCTTCGACTCTAGATACGATTTGTGATCTTTTGACGAATCGTTCTAAGAAATCAATTAGTTGAGAGCTGAGAAAAAGTGGTTACAGACACAAAAAAAGCACACATCATAGTAAAATTAATACCTTCACATCGAAGCTAAAAATTGTAACTTAAGTTAAAAATTTCATAAAATATTTTACATACCTATCACCTTTTGGTCCTTGTATTCCAGGTTCTCCTTGAATACCTGGGAATCCTGGTACTCCTGCATTGCCTTTAGGGCCTTCCGGACCTATGTTACCTGTAATATTAAATTGTGAGCTAGATGTTAAACAGGTAAAACGTAAGAAATCTTTTTGATATTAATAAACAAGGTTTACATATTTTATAGATTTTCAGTGTGGCAGCTCTTAATTAATTAAACAAAGACGTATTTATGGAATTGACATATGAGTGGGACCCGTATTTACCCTTACCGATTTTCAGGCCATGACTTAATTTTTACTGAAAATAGTATTTTTAAAAGAATTTTGAGCGAAAAAGAATGGTCATGAAATAAAAAAAATTGTTTAATTTTTCAATAAAATTACTAATTATGCACCTGATTGGAAAGTTTTTAAGACAGAATTATATTCTGACTTCTATATTTGTAGATTTATATAATATAATAATAAAATTGATATTGAAATATTATTATAAATAATAATATTAACATAATGTCAGAATAGATATACATAATTATATAAATATTACAAATACAGTGAAACATATTTTAGCTGAGGTTTTTTTCGAAAGCTAATATGCAAATTCATCTTGCAATCTGATATTTTAGATTATTTAACAAAAAAAAAATTGTTATACTTTTAAATTTTCACCTATAATAATATAAAAAAAGAGAATGAGTGAATTCCATACTTGGAACCTAACTCCAATTTTTATTTTTATAATCAAGTGGCTGAGAATTAATACAAAAGTCACATATTTTAAATTATTAATGAAACTTTTGTATTAAAAAAAAAATTTGAGTTTGATTAATTTATAGTGTTTATTAAGAAAATAATATAAATTATCATGTTCATCAACGTTACCTCTTGGCCCGATTGAACCTTGTGGTCCTATTTTACCATCATCGCCTTTGGGACCAATAGGACCACGGTCACCCTGTGAAAGGAAATAAAATAACTTATTTAAAAAATTTACATTGTATAAAGGGTGATTTTTTAACCCACTCAATTACTCACAGAATAAAAATAATTTAAACATTTTTATTTTGAGAATCAAGTAAGTAAGTTATATTATACAAGACATCTCAGATATAAATGACAATGTTTATAACTTTTTATACAATTATCATTTTGATGAAATTTAGAATACATTTAATATATATATTACTATTTACTTTTTTATTTTCAAAAAATATTTTTTTATATTCAAAAAAAGCCATTTTTAACTCTTTTTTTACAAAAAATGTCGATAACAGTCTTAAGATTCATTGAATCAATAGCATTTTAATAAATATATGTATTAAAATATTTAATGTAACTCTATAAAGTGTATGTTTGAACATTTTCGTTTGCCGAATAATCGAAATTAATTTAATAATAAGCTATTTAATAATAATTTTAAATAAAAGTCATTATTTAATATAATATAACTTACGTGCTTTCCATCGAGGCCTTGTGGACCTGGAAAACCAGTTAAACCTGGTTCCCCTTTAGGGCCTGGGGGACCTTCAGTGCCCATTAATCCTATAATTATTGTAAAGATAAAATAATTTAATTTTTTTTTAACAACAATATAATAAGTTTTAAAAACTTATATTTCTTTTTTACGCTTTTATTTTACATTATGATATTGAAATAATATAATAAAATAGGCTATTTCAGTGAAACTCTGTCTCTTTTTGTTGACAAGTACAGCATTTGTCTTTATTTAGAAAGGCTTTATTTCAACTGTTTTTAAGATATCTTAATGTTGATTTTGTATATTTTATGAACCCACATAGCAATTTTTAAATATTAATATTGTCAAAATATTCTAACGAAATACACTTTTTAAATATTTGGCCATATATACAGGGTGGCCCACCACTCACTGACAACTTAAATAACTTTTGATCCAGTTAATATTTTTAGTTGATTTTTTTTTTAAATAATAGTTATACGTTAGGTCTATAGCTATATCTCAATAATTAATTTTTTTACATTTTATTAAAAATATTAATTATTTTTAAATTTTAAATAAAATGTAAAAAAAAAATCTAAGATAGCTATTTTGTAGAGTAGAATTTAAGAAAAATTTTAGTAAAAAAATATCTTATTAATATTCAGTAGTAAATATTCTGTAGCGTTTTGAAGTTTGTGAAAATTTGAATTTTCATGTACTATTTTACGGTATTAAACATTGAAATACGTATTGAGAAAAGGACAGAAGAAAACGCTATCTTTTCAATATACTTTTGAATGAGAGTGATAAGTAATAATTGCCTTATCTAATTTCTTATCATGGTATTTATGCCAAGTTTGTAATGTATACACACTATCATCATATGTATACACAGTAATCATGAAAAGATAGCGTTTTCTTCTGTCCTTTTCTCAATACGTATTTCAATGTTTAATACCGTAAAATAGTACATGAAAATTCAAATTTTCACAAACTTCAAAACGCTACAGAATATTTACTACTGAATATTAATAAGATATTTTTTTACTAAAATTTTTCTTAAATTCTACTCTACAAAATAGCTATCTTAGATTTTTTTTTTACATTTTATTTAAAATTTAAAAATAATTAATATTTTTAATAAAATGTAAAAAAATTAATTATTGAGATATAGCTATAGACCTAACGTATAACTATTATTTAAAAAAAAAATCAGCTAAAAATATTAACTGGATCAAAAGTTATTTAAGTTGTCAGTGAGTGGTGGGCCACTCTGTATATGATGAAAATATATCATTGAGAATATAATATATTATATAGAATATTTATACAATATAATTTTTCAAATATTAAAAATATATATCTTGTTGATCAAAGGAACATGGAACAAAATAAGTTGAAAAAGAAGTCTGTCTATAGACTTGAAATGAGAAAATATTGAATGGAGTATAAACGCTTCTGTAAAGTAGGTAAGTATAAGATAAGTAAGGCGAAGTTTAAGAGTTATGACAAGTTATATAATAAGCTAGGAAAAAAGGAGGGTGAAAAGAAATCTATAGACTTGTAAAAGTAAAAAAAATCAGTCTAAAGATTATCTTGTAAGGTGTATAATAAGTGATAATAAGAAGGTACTAACAAGTGATGATGATGTGAAAAAAAAGTGAAAGAGTATTTTGAAAAATTACTGAGTAAGGAGTAATTAAGAGAGATTTTAGAGGATATTTTGTTGAACTAATCATTGGTAGATTTAATTAGTGAGAAAGAGCATTGGGAGGCTGTGTCATCAATGAAAAAGAATAAAGCAGTAGGAGAATGAAGTGCCACTAGATATGGAAAATATTAGGCAGTGTTAGCATAAGGTGGTTGAAAGATCCTTAAAATAAAATCCTGTTAAGAGAAAATGCCAAAATAGAGGAATCGTGGTACCGATATTTAAAGGCAAAGAAGACGTAAATGAAAATTATAAGCCATAAAGAATATGAGTCATAGTATGAAGATTTGGAAAAAGGTAATGGACAAGAGATCAAGAGGAGAAACATCAGTAACAATTAATCAGTTTGGTTTTTGCCAGTAAAGTAAAGATGGAGCCAGAATTCTATGTGAGACAATAGAAAAGTACAGGGAAAAAAAGAAACAGCTGAATGTGATATTTACAGATTTGAAAAAAGCGTATGAGAGAGGTTTTAAAGTGGGTGATCATGAGAAAAGGTGTCGCAAAAGGGTACCTTAATACAATAAAGGATATGATGGAATTTGTACCAGATAAAAAAGTATAAGCGGAATAACAAGATATTAAGTTAAGAGTAAACTTGAACAAAATTTTTTTACTCTGAATCATTCTTTAAGAAAATTTGATTAAGCAACAATAAAAAAGATTTAATAAATTTATAATAATAACTCATAATTGATGATAATCATAGTTGATTTATTAAAATTATTTAATATTAAAAAATGCTATTTCATGTCCCGTAAAAAGTTTTAAACTATTTTATATTTGTTATAAACAATGAGAATAATAGAAACCCGTTTCCTTACTTACTGAATATTCTATACATAATTTTTTAAGTAACTTAGAAAAATGATTTTAAATTTTACTAAGAATTACAAAATGTAGGCATTTATGTTTATATTATTTAATAAAATTTATGTTATCTTGAATCTAACAGTCTCAATTGAAATAATCATAATGTATAACAATATGCTATACAGGGTGTTCAGTAAGTCAGGAAACGGGTTTCTATTGTTCTCATTGTTTGTAACAATGAGAACAATAGAAACCCGTTTCCTGACTTACTGAACACTGTATAACTGATATCTGTCCTATTACTGTAATACCTAAAGAAATATCCTCATTATTCAATCATATAATACTGATGATATATATACAGAATGATCGAAATCGGGTAAGACACTTATTTTCTCAGAAACTATTGAGAATTAAAAATTTTTGTAAAAAGAAAAATTATTAAGTTTATAAAACTCTATAATAATATGAAGTTAAATAATTTTTTTTTTTTATCCCTTCAGGGATAAAAATGTTTATTTATAATTTTTTTCAATGGGAACCACTATTTTTGATTTGATAATATAATAGAAAAAAAAATTACAAACAATATTGTTTTTATAATTTTTTTTATCCAAACAACCGTTTACGTTTTATAATTGTTTAAAGATTTTGACTTCCAGAAAAAATATTGTTATTTATTACATTTCATATCAGCGGCAATACAACCGGTATTTTTGTTAGATCCTTTAGCCTTACAAAACCATAGACTTAGCTATTAATAATACACCGAAAACCTGGTTTGAATCTATTATTGTTATCACTCATTTAGTGCGTGGTACATTTTTATAGCTAATTTACCTATCATAACTTGATCAATAAAATTTGGTTTATGCAACAGCAAATAAAAAAAAATTACTTCTTTATTTAATACATTAAAATGACAATAGAAATTTGGCCTAAAATCACTTAACTTTAACAAGCTGTAACGGACGAACAGTTAATCGGATAAAAAAAATTATAAGACAAAATTGTTTGTAATTTTTTTTTCTATCATATTATAAAGTTAAAAATAAGGATTCCCATTTAAGAAAATTATAAATAAGGGTTTGTATCCTTGAAGGGACGAAAAAATAATGGTTTGACTACATATTATAGTAGAGTTTTTTGAACTTGATATTTTTTCTCTATAATAATTTATAATATTAATTTACATTTTTGTTTTCACTATTAAAATGTACGGAAGTTTCTCTTATTTTTTTTTTTTTGTTTTATTAATCTAACAATGTAATTAAATATATACATAAACATAAGTATCGAAAAATATATTATTTATTTATTTTCATAAAACTACTTGTAAAATATTGTCATAATATTTTTGTTATAATATTTTAAAAATATAATTCATACAATATACTGTAAGAATGTAATATTTGCAGAATGTACTTTACATTATGAGAATATTTCAAAGAATTTTTGTTTAGGACAGAGACTAGCCAGCTCACACACTAACTATTGGTATTGACTAAAGGACAGGAACCCGACTTAAACTCTTAAACTCGTACTTACAAAATAATTATGATAACAATGAAATTTAATGAAATAACAATAATCAGTCATTAGAACGGTTATAAATAATTATATTCCAAATATACAATAGTTATACATACAAAATAATTAAATAGTAATAGATAAACAATTTCGATAACGTCCGTACAAATACAAAAATAAACTCCTTTCCTTACCGGCAACGGGACGATCGTACCCCGTTTTGTAGTGCATTATTCCCTACTCATTTATTTATATTGTTTGCTGATTTTCTTATTTTTAACAATTTTTGTTGACATGAACATAATAAATGTTTAAGGGTTCCCCAGAACTTAAACAATAGAAGAATATAAAGCAAAATATTTTATTATTTAATAACAATAATGTAATTGGGACATCATTTTTTTATGTCAGGATTTTAGGGAAAAACTATGCCAATAATAATCAAGTGTTCGAAATGTAAGACAAAGGGTTTCTAATGTTGACAATGTCATAACAATTTACCTGCATCTTTACTGTATCATTGTTATGTATAATATTCTAGTTATGATTCATATAATTTATGAAGTAATGAATTATTCTGCTGCACTGTTTAAATATGATTTTGATTTTTCAAATAAATAATGATAAAACTAACATTATATGCCGTATGTATTTGGTTCATATATTTCTTAAATAAGATAAACAATTAATGATTAATGTCAATTACCTTGCTGTCCTTCCACACCTTTTAACCCCCTTGGTCCGATTTCACCTGGTGCTCCTGGAGCTCCAACAGGTCCTAAATAAAACATAGTTTACATAGAGAAAATGTATAAAATAGTAATTAAGTTAGTCGTTGAAAGGTTTGTTAAATTGCATGGTATTAACCATCATAGCCTTAGTTTCATTAAATTAAATGTATTTATTTATATTGTAAAAAATTATGATCAAAGTATCAACTAATTTATCTCTTTAGCGTTTAATTAACTAATTAAATTAACCTATAGATTTAGTTTTTAAGTGATATATATATTTATATATAAGTGATTTATATTTATTCACTAGATTAATAAATTGTTAATTAATTAAGATTTAATTAAAATAAATAAAAATTATAAATTTTCAAATAATTTTCATGTAGTAGGTGTACTTAAAATGATTACCTTTAGCACCAATATCCCCAGCTTCACCTTTTGATCCTATAAGTCCTGGTAAGCCTTGAGTTCCGGGAGGACCAGGTGGTCCTTTATTTAAAATCAAAATAGATAAAAATGTATTATTTTCAACAGTAATTATAACTAAACTGTCATAAATTTATTTAAATTAATAGTTTAATTTAACATAAATTTATAGTTTTATTGAAATAAAATTTCCTAACCTATTAATCCCGGGGGTCCTACTTCTCCTTTAGTTCCTTGTCTTCCTAAGTCACCAGGTGGTCCTTTTTCTCCGGGTAACTAATTATAATTACAAATGCCAGTAATAGATATTACCTAATGTATATGTATATTACATATATGAAGGATGCAGGGACATTTTCCTCTGTACTCTTCAAATGTTACTTATATTTTATGTAAGTATATAAATGTTATTTAATACTTACTCCTATTGGACCGATTTCTCCTCTGAGACCTGGATTTCCTAGTCCACCAACAGGACCCTGAAATCAGAGTATAACTTTTCATAATATTAAAATACTAATTTAAATATCAACAATAATTTTTACCGTAGAAAAATTCCATCGACTGGTGAATATATTAATATTACTATAAAATTTTAAGCCTTCTCATATGGAGAGGTTTTTAATTTATGATACATTTATATACAGGATATTTAGTAAATAAGAAAATAATTTTCTATTAATTCCATCGTTCATAGTTAACAAGCATTTTACTCATTTATTGGACATTTTGTATATTACAGGTTTTTATATAAAAAATGAGATTGACATGTAGATTTCCTTGATTAAAAAAAAAAATTGTTAGTACAATTATATACAGTAAGTACATACATTTAAAGTAATATGCAACTGAAATGTACATAAGAAATACAATCAGTGGTGTAGTAGAGGATATACACTGTATACCGGCGTATCATTTTTTTTTCAAATGTTTGTGTAATATTCTGGTCGTCATAATAATCACGATAATTTTTGATATCAGTAATATCAAAAATTACCATGTCCACCAAAATCTGTTTGATATGAGACGTTCGAAATATCAGATAACATATTTTGTTATTTATTAAATTTTAATAATTAAAACATAAAGGTTGTCATTTAATAATAACTGTTAAAAATTGTTATAATTTAGGGCGATTCACTTATTATGAACCATTTAATTAATCAAAAAATAAAAACAATATTGATAATTTTTTAATTGGTTTCTTTTAGTTCAATGTTGTTTTTTCAATGTATCAACCATAAAAAAAATTTATGTTTCTTTTATATTATACCTTATAAGGGTGTCAACTTAATTTTTCAAATGGCAACACACATAATTAACTAACTTATTTGTTAGATCTTATTAAGAAAATTACTGGTCGATAACAGCTTTACTAAAGTACTTTGGAAGTTATTAACAATTTAAACTATAGATTGTAAATATAGAGTGGGTACTGCTATTTTTATCACTAGTCATTATTTCTCGATCATCCTCTTCGTTTCGCCTAGGTATATAATGAGAATAACTCCTAAAGTTAAGGCAGAAAGAAAGTATTGTAAAGTACACTTTTTTTATATATTTTAAATCAGCGCAAAAATTTGTTTAAAAAATTATATTTTCGTCTCTGATCTACGGTTTAATTTTGCAGGCCAGTGATAATAATAAAGAAATTTTTGATAGTCCATACATTCTCAATACATGTTTATGACAAAAGCTTTGTGATAGATATACACTTGAAGCGTTTCATTATAACGTGATACTGTAATGTAATTATAACGCTCATAAACGTACGTTATTACTGTATATTTGGGATTGGACACTGCCGCTCCACGACTTTGTTGTTTTTTTGACGAACATCAAAAGAATGATACATTACATAACAGTGTTAGTGTGCACAGTGTTATTTGCTCGACAGCGGACGTGCATTGCGTATTTATAAAGGTGGGGTTTTAGTTGTTAATAACCGCAAAGTGACGGTATGTTTCTCTTGTAAAGGATTTTTTTTTTTTTAAGTATTCAAGTAGATAGTTAACACGCGTATATATTTTCCTAAGATTTCTTTTTCTCGCAATATGTTTAATAAGTTCGAATCACTATACAAATTCTTAGATAGGTACAAAGTCATTGCTACCATATTCTACTTCATTTAGTTTTATTTTTTTAATGAACAGAATATAGTAAAATAAAAGCAGCATTTGCGATTTTTAAATTTTCATTATGATTGTTATAAAATAATGTATACACTGCTGTTTATTTGACATTAGCTGAGAAATTGACGGTTCAATGACTAGTATCCCATTCAAGCGAGCTACTTTTTTTAGAAAGTGTTTAAAATAAAGTCAATAAAATTTTTGTTCTGTGGAAAATTTAACCACAGTAAGTTTTACGTCTACTTAGGCTTATCTAATAATACTCTATACCTAACCCCGCTGTTATCGTTTATTTTTATCGAATTAAGTCATATATACGCCATATTGAGCTATCAAGAAAACTGATGAGGTATAATTTATTAGCATTGTGTTATTTATGTATAATATAGAAAAAATTTTATTTTAAAAATTATCGGGATACTTTTTAGCCTCTTATGATAAGAGTCTGTCAACTTGTACTTTTATTTTTAAATATCTTAAGTTAATCTTCTAGTAGTGATTATTATTATTAGTTATTAAAAAATAAATTCAGAAGACGAAAATTCATCTATACAAAGTGTATTTTTACAAGTATTACTATGTCCAGTATACAACAAATATTTCCAATTAGTCTTATGAAAGACATAATTAACTCAATTTTGTCTAAAATCTATTTTTTGTACTAAACCATTAATATTACGTTCTTCTAAAAGAATCATTTTTGAAATGGTAAGTGAATAATTTTGAATTAATAACTTTAGTCAATTAAATTAGACGGTTATCGACTCAGTTACTTTTTTAATTCGTTAGAACAATTTTGTCTTTTTCAATGTGGCTGTGTACAATCATAAAAATAAAATTTTACATTATTGTTTCTAGGAATATGGAAATGACTTATAACAGAAAACTTACTATTTCTCCTTTAGATCCCTTAAATCCTTTTTCTCCAGGAATACCAATTTCACCTATTTTAAATTTTTGCAAAACATTTTTATTTATATAAATTACAATAATAGAGTAAAAAAATTAAATTAATAATATATTTTAATACCTTTATCTCCATCATCTCCAGGTGGACCAACAGGACCAGGTGGACCTAATGAATGACAAAATAATCATTATTTTTACAGTTTTAATTATAACATTATCATTTTTACTATGTAATATAATACAAAATAATGTGATTTAAATTTTAAATGTTCAAAAATTAATTTCTTTGATTAAATTCATTAAAGTTTTGTATCTAGTTAATACCCAGTATTAATGATCAAAAAATAGAGTTGATGGTTTTTAAATGTATACACATACCTAATGCATGTATAATAAATTATACCTTAATATAATAACATTTTAATATTAATTGATAATAATTAAAATCATACATTTATTTTACTCAAAATATCGCATTTGAATTCAGTTAAAATTCAATTTCTACGTTAATAAGTTTTATGCAACAAGTAATTTAGTTTAAAACATCATTTTAAACAATATGCTTTTTTAATTAATTTTAAACTGCTAAATTACTAAATGGATTAAATTACTCAGAATATCTACTATAATTTCAAACTTAGTGCATTCTTGCGAACAAAAGTGAAGCAAAATTGACATTTAATTGTCTTAACTCTTAAATTAAGAAATTTCATCTTTTAGATTAAGCATATTTTCCTGATAATTTTCAATTTTTAAATAACCACTATCTTCAGTTTTTACCAAACAAAACATTTTAAATTAAAAATATATATTACCTGGAACTCCCCTAGCTCCTACAGAGCCATCATTTCCTATTGGACCTGGAAGTCCGATTTCACCCTGTAAAAATAATTTCAATATTGTAAAGAAATAATCTAAAATTATACATTTTTTTTACAGCCATGTTATTAATAAGTGAAGTAAATTGAGTAAAATGAAGTTTGTAGTAAATTTTACCAATTGAGGGTATAAAGTTTCAGATAAACCCTAAAAATGATTTCTTAAGTAATGTAAAAGATATTAACGTTTTTACTAATTAGGTTTAATCTCAATAACTAAAAAAGCCAATCACAGATTTGGATCCAGTATAAAATATTAATTTAAATTAATATATTTTTTTGATTTTTCACTAAGTTACTCACGAAAACTATTCATACTCGTAGATATAGTTTATTTTTTTACAATAAACTCGATATTCATCATGGTTTGTAAAAATAAATAACACCTTAAATAGACATTTTTTTAAATCAAGGGTACTATTCTTAACAAACCATAATGTATAAATTTATATAAAAATATATTTATTTATTTATCAAAAGAAATCTATGTTATTAAGAAAAAAATAAAAGTAAATGTTACACTAATATCTCTACACATTAAATATTGTTTTAGAGATTACATTTTTAATATTTATGTGTTAAAATTATTATGTGTAATATAATTATTTTATAATATAATTTATATTAATTAAATACGATTTTTAAAAATTTATAAACACGTGTTTTATTTAAGATTATTTGTTGCTAAATCTGTGATGTTAGACTTATATATATGTTTTCACATCTTCTGAAAATCACCCACGACACTGAGTTCTTTTTATTAAAGAAATTTGAAATATAACAAAGTGTCAACAGTAGTCTCTACAGACATTGATATAACAAGGTGGTCTACGATGTTTTTATATTATAATAACTTTTGATCCAAGGAATATTTTGTGTTGTTTTCTTTTTTTAAATAACTTTTACAGTTTTAGACTTTGTAAAAGAGCATATTTTTGTGTCTCAGAAATTGATTAATGTACGTCCAAAAGTTATAATTTCAAGTCATTCCTTTTTTGTGTGCGAAATTAAATTTTACATCAATCTATATCAAATGAATATTGTTACAAAGACCCCTTTCATATTTTATCAAAGTTATAAAGGTCCTAACTGAAATTGATACCTAACAAACGAAACTCACACAAAAATGAACTAATTAACCTGACACGATCCGTGTCTTTCTGTGATACGCGAAGCCCCAAAATCCGCGCCACTTTTGTTAGCTGTTGCCTTACTATGTGTACATAGTAGTTTGATTAGCTGACACTGCGTGCAATAGGCCGCGTTACTAAGTTCAACAAGTATCGCACGGCTGACGACGACCCGCCGCAATTATATGTTGAAATAATTTTCATCGTTCTGTCTGAATACGTCGGTTTGCACCGACCCAACGTCAAAGCAACATCTTATTAATTCTGTAATTTCATCTTATTTTCCATTAAAAAGTTATTTGTCTTGGGCGTACTCTTGTGTTGTATTATTTTTTTACAATAAACGGCACTAAACTAAACTAAAGTTTTTTTAAATCAGAAAAGTTGATTATTACCACTCATTCTCAACTTTTGTTCCACCATTGTGCAAGAGAACCAGTTCCTCTCTAAATGACGAAGTTTATTTTAAATAAAAAACGGCAAGCGATGTGCGCTCACTCCAGTTGTTTAGAATAGCAAAAAGTAGATCAGAAAGTCAGTATTTTGCGCGAAAAATACTACGATAATGTAGAAACATTCATTTTAATTCCTGCGTGCATTAGATGACCTCCTACATGTAATAGCAAACGACGTTGATAGGTTCTAAAAGGGTAGACTAAAAGTCAACGTTAATCCGACATGCCGCCTTTTGTCTCTTTCCAACCACCTTAGATGGCAGCGGCCTGAGGCGCGCCTAACGCAGTATGACCCTTCTTCGATATTGCGGAGCCGATTACAAGTATGGTAGTTGTCCTTAAAGGTCAACAGTTTCGGGAAACGAGTATCAGTCATGAAAAAAATACTCGTTGACTGTGAATTACACAGTCACAATTTCTACCACCACACCAACATGGTAAGAGGTTTTGTGTTCGGAAATATGCAATACTGTGAAACCTCTTATCAACGTTTCTCTATTAGACGGAAACTTCTTTTAAACGTAAAATAGTTTAGTTCGCAGCCTTTTCATTGCACTAGGGAAAGTGAAAATGCCAAAAATGTTTTTTTAATTTTAGTATGCAACATGTCTATTATTTTGTATTTTAGTAATACATCATACAAAATTTCATAAAAAAAAAAAATCTTTAATACTTCAAAATTTTATCAACTATATAGTTTAGCATTTATTTGATGTAATATTTGTATTTAAAATATTGTAAAACTGATCTCATAAATGAATTATTTACTAATCTGTTGGATACACATGGGTCGAATGTGCTGTCGAGAAATTGTGTTATGATTATTTATGCTATCGTTGTGCTACACCAAGTTTTTGTTAGTCTTCTCTCTATGTCTGCATTGTCGTCGCCATCTTAGCGTATTTTAGTTATAAGCTCTATGGCGTTTGCGAGCTCGTATTTTTGTATTAATTTTGCTATAAAAGTAAAATATCACATTTGCCATTGTCGCACCTTCGTGCACTCAGTAAATCGCCTATGGGTCTATACTGTAATGTATCTACAGTACTGTTCACAGCATATTGTACACGTTGGTCAGCTACTTGCATTCGACTTCAATTGATCCTTTCAATATTCAACACTATCATCAGCCGTTTCAATTAGCCGATAAGTATAATGCTTGTTTATCTTCTTTATGACTTGCTCACATTTACAATTTATTATTTGTTTATATCAGCGCCATTGTGACATTAGTATTAAGTGTCCCTCCTATCCACATTGGTGTATACAAGATTTTATGATTTGATGACATTTAATTGTTATAATTATATTTTGTAAGTTTTATTCTACATTCATTCATATAATCCACTCACCTTATTCTTTATCCTCAACATAATCAAAGATTTAAGACAAAATAAAACCACAAACGTAAACGAACCCGCGTGAATATTATCGGGCGCTGCGTTCATTCATATCTTTTTTGATGTTAAATAACACATAAACCCCTACTTTATAAGAAGGAAATATTGTATTTCAATATTAAAAATGTATAAAATAATATTTATTAAACAATATGCAATATGTATACCAATAGAATATAAACATATTCTAATGTGTGGTGTAATTCAATTCAATAAACTTATTTTCGAACACTTGTAAACTGAACATATGGTCTTCAAACATATGACCGATTCCTCTCCAATACACCATTTATTGAGCAATACGAACGGGTATCTCGCGTCTCACCGGATAAAAATGTTGCATGTTCCTCTTGGTAAAAATGACAAATTTTTAACCACTATTACTACCACTTTCCTTATTGTAATATATCAACGGCGACTACTCCTCCTCGACAAATGGAGGATCGCAACAGCAGTAGCAGTGGAACAGCGACCGCCGGAGGAACACATGAAATTAGAAGATAACAGGTTTGATTTTAAAACGAGAACATGCATGCACTCGACCCTCGAAACATCCACAAAACAAATGCATAAAAAAAATAAATTACATTACAACAACCAAATGTGACACATATTTCAACCNGTAGTAAAAAAAAAAAATTACATTACAACAACCAAATGTGACACATATTTCAACCGCAATTTGAGGTCTCTCACTCGACTTACGCATAGTAATTCGGTGACTTGGCGGGAGGGGGGATATGTTACACAGTCCCTAGCGCGCTCCGTGATATATGAAATATCGCAACCCGCGCTACCATTGTCATCTACCGCCCTACCTTTGTGGACAAATGGTAGTGTCACTGACTGTTATCGCGTACGATACGTCGGTGGTACAAAGTCCAACAATGACCGCAAAGCCGGTTGCTCCTATACTGCACAGATACTTCTTCGCGTCGTCGAAGATATACTCAACCGTACGACTGGACACGATAAACCGATACCGTTCGAACACACCGTCGCCTCAACGCTGCTGTCTTTTGACGTTCGTATATAATGTCAGACACCACGTCACTGACGTCAGCAAAAGTGACGCGATTTTATGCGAAGACTAGTATTTATTGCGTTTGTCTTCTCGGTTTTTGAATAATCTATTGCTGTTCATTAATATTAAACGACCTAAATGGTCTCTACAATCTAAACTAGTGTCGACATTATTGCGACGTAAGTCGAATCATATGATTTAGTTTTTTAATGTAGACCAATAGTAATAGTATGCTAACTTTTATTTCAATCTCTGTAGCGATTAAAAAAAGTTTATTTTTATGATTTCCTGAAAAAGCGACAAAATGTGACATGCATCTGAGATACAGTTTTTCTTTATTATAATGAGGAAAACTTAAAATTTTTATTTTTATTTAATATAGTCTAAAACTATAAAATATTATTTTTGGTGTATTATATTCAATTTAAGAATATTTCTACTGTTACATTATAACGTGCTTATTTAGTTCGTTTTTTAATGATAAATACGTTAACTCTTTGTGTTATATAAAAAAAAAAAAGCACGCGTTTATATTGTTTTACACAGCTTGAGTGAATTTAAAAGAATAGTTAAAAAATACTTTTAACACATTTTACTCTGAAAAATGAATATTGAACAATTTTTTTTGATAAATTAAAAAAATAATTATATTATAATACTATTAGAACCCACAAGTGTGTTAATTGTTCAAAAAAATATTAGCGAAAAATATTAACCGAATCTGAAGTTATTTAAGTTGTCAGAACAAATTGGGTCTCTCTCTATACACTTATATTTTTTTTCAGTAAAAACAATTTTATTATTAGGCAATATAAGTAAATTAAACAATAAATCAAAATATTACTTTATCTCCTTTTAAACCAACGGAACCAGCTACACCAGGAGGTCCTTTACGTCCTTCAGAACCCTAAAATCATGTACACTAATATTATTTGTCTATAAAATGTTAGAAGCAATTATACTACATAATTTTAAGTACTTTTTAGATAAATATCATTTGCTATAAGGTTACAGCTATAAATAATTTTAATTTTAGACTCATTTCATAAATAAGCTTTCCAAAAATTACAAATCACATGTATTTTGTACAAAATTATTTTTTATAAAGGTGTTCAATTTAGTCCCATCAAAAATTTTTTTCCATTATATATTTAAGCCAAATAATATCAACGAGATAAAAAATATTTCCATTGAAAATAGTCCACCATAAAATTTAATTTAATTATATTTTCAAACTTAATATCAACCTGTGGTCCTTCTTTTCCAATTTCTCCTTGTTGTCCTTTATCACCAGATGACCCTGGTAATCCTTGAGGTCCCATATCTCCTAAAAAATGTTTTATGAGGCTGAAGACATTTTTTTAAAAATCAATACTCAAGAACAGTACCAAATCTATGTTTTAAAATGCTATGGAGCAAATTTTTAAGAACATATAATTTTTCTTTAAGGCTCTTGTTACACTTTTCTTTAAAAAATATACTATTCATGTAAAGGATGATTATTTTTATGCTAGCCACTCAATTTCTCTTAAAATAATATTTCTTTTGTAAGTTTTTTATTTTGGCTTTTGTTAGGTACATATTTAATTCCATTTATCTGTTTAAATTACTTTAATAACTTTTTAAATATTTTAAATTGTTATCGACCAGTTATTTTCTTAATTGGATCATTTTTATTTTTATACACCAATTAAATATGTATGTCATCATTTAAAAAAATAAAGTTGACACTCCTATAAGGCATAAAGGGTGAACATAAAAATTATTTTAAAACAGATAAATAGATATATATATATGTGTCTAACAAAAGAAAAAAATAACAAAATATTATTATTTAAAGAGAAATTGAGTGGTTAGTGTTAAAATAATCAATTTATATTTCTATAAGCATCTTATAGGAATTTGTTTTATAGAAAAATATGTACATAAAAGTTGATCCAGTATTAAAGAATTTATAGTTATTTATATCTACAGTTAACATAAATTTAAAAATAATATTTTTAAATTCTCTTCCTTTAATCTATAAACTGATAAGTCGAAAATACGTTTAAATATATTTTGTAATTTAAAAAATGAAAAGTGTTTTTTGTCATATGCCGAAAAATTACTAGTCGATTTTATCGAGATTTGTTTTTGTACTACAAAAATGAATTTGCATAACACATTTATAAAATTTAAGTATTGTTTCTACTCTTTTGAAAATAGCTAAAAATGTTCTCGTTGAAGTAAAAATAGAGTATTTGAATGTTTTGTATCAATTTAAGTAAAACAATTAAGTTCACCGATTTCAATCTAATTGTTGTTAAGGTTAACTTTGTTATAGTTAATGCAAACTATAAATCAAAACAAAGACTGATATACTTAAATAACTGTAAAAAAATAGTTAAGTTTTTAGTTAAACTATACTAAGGTGATTAATTATATTCTTTTGAATTAAATATTTTAAATCATTTTGATTAATATACAATTATTGTATTATTTAATAACTTATTTTCAGCGATTTTTACAAGAATATAAAAATTACTGGGCTGTAGGGGAAGTTAAAATAAAAGATAAAATAAATTATGTTAATATCTAAAATCTAAATATCACAATTAAATTTATAAATACACAGTATGATAATTACATCGTGTTACCATTTATTTTTTTAAAACCAATAGATAGAAATATATTTCGACTACATAAAATTAATTATACAGTTGTTGGCTTTAAATATTTAATGTCTATGTCTAATAGATTTTTTTTGTACGCTTTTATTAACCCATTAAGGGCCATAACGACCTACCCTAAAAGAGGAGGTTTCTTAACCATTTATACTCCGGGACGGGTGGTTAGTCCGTCGCCGGAAGTGGGGTGGCGACTCCAATTACCGAACTGATCTCTCGTTCGGAAAATGAAGCCGCCCGTGACCGAGTTTCGGACCTGAGGCAGTGCGCGTCAAGCACTGCCATGTTCCGACTCGGCCACACCGTCTCACTATGTGTAATTGATTATTCTTAATTATTGGTATAAATGTTTAAATCAAAAAAATAGGTTTTGGTAAAGTGAACAATTACTAAAGAATAACTAAGTTATTATTCGTCAGATTTCATTCTTTGTTTGTCGGTTTGCTTTTTGTATTTTCAATTGGTGTATTTATAAATGTTAACTCACAACAATGTGCTTTATGACCGCACTTTAAGCATATCTGTTGATAAAGTCATAATTGACTATAAAAGCTGCATATCTGTGTATAGCGACATTTTAAAAACCTATTAGCTATCTGTATTTGTTATCCTTCATATATTGTATCATCACATATACCATGTATATTAATTTAAAAATTTGGAATTTTAAAGTTTTATATCTAATAAACGAATAAAGTTATATGAAAAATTCAAATCCCATTTACTATTAAAATAATACCTCAAACATTTTATTAAATTCAAAATATGTGTTCTTTAATTAAAAACAAAGTTGATACCTCTACCAGGTATAAGGAATGAACTTAAAGAGTATTACATAGATTATTAAACTACTATATTAATAGATAAGTAACTAAAGGTAGCCAAAAAAATAAAATTGTTTACATTATTTTAACCAAAGAAAAAAACTTAAAAATTTATTTTCATTTTGTGAGCAATTAAGTGGGTTATGTTAAAAAAAATAACTATGTATACTACTTAAATTAACATACTGCGACATAAGCATACGACATAATGATTTGGTTGTTATTTCTTATTCATGATATTTTACAGTTGATTTATAAAAAAATTGAATTGCAAGAAACTTATTTGTTTTTGAGTAATGACATATTTATTAAAATGTAGAAACTTTAATAAAATGATGAATATGTTTCAACAAAAAATATTAACTTGAAAATTTGTATTATATTATAGGGGAACATGTAGAATATTAAATATTAAATATTTACTACTTAATACTAAAGCGTTTTCTTTAACACGTTCACTAGTTTTATATATTCTCCGTATATGTTTGACTTCACATTTTGGAGATTAAAGTAATTTATATAAGTTTTAGTTTTGATTGTGTTGTTAAAATAGTCACGTGTTCAAATTAATTATCAACTTGGTAAACATGTGCTATTGACAAATTTCATAAGTCCGATATCTAATGATAAACGAGTAAACGTGGAAAGTATAACTTTTTGTGATTTAGTAGACATTTTAAACTTTTATTAATTTATCTTTTTTTAATAAAACTTAATTTTTACTTGTCTCAAAATTTGTTAAATATTTTATGAAATGAAATGTAATTATATTAAAAGTTTTTTATAAATTCTGTATCTAAAATAATTAAACCAAGGTACTATACTATTTTTTTGTTTATGTAAATTTGTAAACATACTTAAAATTTAATTCAAACCTTTAAGACCAATAACTCCAGCTGTTCCTGGTAAACCTAAAATAAGAAATATTAAAAATCAGATTTTAGTTAGAATTATTATTAATACTAAAAACTTACCTCTTTCTCCTGGAAAGCCAGGTAATCCTGGAGAACCTGGTTCTCCAGGTTTTCCTGGTAATCCAACTGGTCCCGGAAGTCCTTCTTTTCCTGAATCAACAAAAGTATATTATTTAGAAACTAACAATTTAAAAATAATTGTAGAAAATACTTAAACTTACCAGAATCACCAGGTCTTCCTGGCTCACCCGGTAAACCAGGCTGTCCAGATGGTCCAGGTTCACCCATGGATCCCGCCTGTAAGTTAAGTAATTGTTTTCATAAAAAGTTTATTTAAAAATTATATTTTAAAAATTAACCTCTCCTGGTTGTCCTGGGGTGCCAATAACTCCAGGGACGCCAGTAATACCTATTGGTCCAGTGTCCCCCTAAAATTAAAGTTGGAATTTCATTATTAATAAAAATAACAACAACAAAGTAGTTAAATTATATTAAATATGAATGATATGACTAATCATTTTTGTATAATAGGTAATCTAAATAGCTTAAAAACTGTTATTTGGTGTTTAGCTTGTAATGTTCGATTTTGTTATGCTGAACTAATCATTTTATGATGAAACACTTGTTCAATTAATGGAATAAATTAAAAACTTAATTACTCACTGGTGGACCTCTTTCTCCTGGAAAACCTGGAAGACCATCTTTACCGCTAGGACCAGAAGCCCCGGGGGGTCCAGTAAAACCTCTTAACCCATCCGCACCTATCCTATGCGAAATAATAAGTAAGTAGAATTTTCAAATAAGAGGAATAAATTAAAATATCTTAATAAATCAATATTGTATAAACTTCAAAAATGGAAAAAAAATTGTATTATGTTAAAATTAAACTAGACACAAAATGGTTTCTTTAATAAAGTTTCCACTCAACCTTACTTTTTTTTGTCTAACATTATTAATTTTACACCTATTTCGTCACAATAGTATTACAAGTTTGTTGGGTTCTTTTAAAATTTTCTCACTCAGATTAAAATTTACTATAATTTATTTCAAATATTTATTACATTTTATTGAATTAAAATTATCCAAGTTATTAATAAAAATGATAATTAGTTGGATTTATAAAGTATTTCATTAATTCATATATTTTTTTCTGTCGTTAACCTTATTTAATTGTATTGAGAATTTTAAAAGAAACCATAGTGGATAGCAGTAATTGACAATATAGGTGCAGATATAATTATATAAAAAAAATGTAAAATTGAGTAGAAAGGTACATTAAGAACCATGTTTATAAAAGCTGAGACAAAGTTGATATCAAACCATACTGTGGCTTATTTTTTTTTTAATAATAAAATTTTTTGTTCAAATTTGGTTTATTTTTTTGAGTATTTTATTGATGATATTAGATTTATCAATTTTTTTTTGTGTTCCTCAGTAACTAATATAAGTTATTTAATTATAAATTTTAATTAATTTTGACTTTGTGCTTTTTTATTCAATCTCGACTGAACATTTTGAATAGTCTTGTATAACTGTATTTGCTCAATGACTTGAAGTTTGGTACACTTACTCGTATATAATTCAAATAGTATATTTTACCTAAATATAATTTATACTTCTCAAATTCCATTATATTTGCACCTGTAGTTGTGCTCTACCTTGTATAAAAAAAATAGTAAAAAATTGTAAAATCGACTTAAGCGCATATAGAAATAAAGGTTATAATTATTGTAGAATTTTCGTTAATATCTTATTTTACAGTCTTGATCGCGACTTGAATAATCCATAAAATATCTGCAGATAAATTGCTCCCATGACTGCTACGAATGCCTGAAAATTCCATCAAGTTGTGCAGAGTGTAATAAGTATAGTAATGTCGATTGTTGTTTATTTTATTTTCAACCTTGCTAGCAAGTCAACCATCATGATGTCCATGATAATAATAATAGTAATATTTTATTACGAATTAATAAACTGATGTATTTAATGTCTGCCGGAAAAATTTCGTAATATGAAATTTTATATTGCTTTATAAAATCATTCAACTAAATTTATACGTTATTTGCATTTTACGAAAGGCTACTACATTAACAAAGCTCTTAGTAAACATATCATATAACCCTTAGGTTCGGTATTGATTATATAAATAATAACTAAGTTTAATTTAATAAGTTCATTACTGTTATGCATGAGCTACAAACCGGGTATTCCTCGTTCTCCAATAGGACCCGTTGCGCCAGGCTGGCCAGTATCACCCTATTTAAGATTCAAATAAAACCAAACATTATAATTAATAAATAAATAATAAGAAATTAATTTTTATACAAATGTTTTTTTAAAAAGAGTTTTTAAAGTTAGAATAATTAAAGGTGGCCTGATTGTATTTTTATAATATTATGATAAAGTACAGAAAATAGATTCAATATTTATTCATCTCGAAAAAACATACACAACTAAATGAAGCAGAGGAATTCTGAAAGTTCTGGTGCCCAAAATTACAACCATATCGTTATAGTTGAGTCAAAGATTAAAAAAACATTTTAATCATTTTGGCCATAAAAAGATAAAATATACAAATAAAAATTTAATATTCAATTAAAATGATAAAAATTTCATAGGTTTCCTACAAGGTAAAAATGATTAAATAAAATTTACAAAATTGAATATTTCATTTTTTTTTTTTTTAATATATTACAATTTTATAAATGTATGAATTAAAAGTTTTTTCATTTTTTTAAGAATATCAGTACTTAAATAAAATTGATATTTTTATTATGTTTTGATGTTTAAGTTAAAATAGTAGTGCATACTTTTGATCCAGGAATTCCATCAGTTCCAGCACGCCCTCTAGCACCTCGAAATCCCTAAAACCAAAAAATAATAAACTATTTGAATACAGTTATTGAATTTAGTTTAATTATATAATAATAATACTGCTGGCTATCATTGATTTTAAACTAATTTATCAAACAAACCATTTTTAAACTTATTATAACTATTTAAATTTGAATAATAGAATTATTAACATTTGATTTGTAATATTTACTATAGTATAATTTCAGAGTACTGTTGTATTACTGTTAAATTCTTTTTATTTATTAATACTTACTAAGTAGTAAATATTTTAATTAATATAAATTTATATTAGGAGAAAAAAATCAGTTTGTTTAGAAATAATTGCAAACAAATTTACTTAAATTATTATTTTTCAATTGTGATAAATTCGTTCTGTAAAATACATTTATTTATAATTATATATTACAAAATTAATACTTACACGGGGTCCTATCTCTCCTCTTTCTCCTGGTAGTCCAGTATTACCCTTAAAAACATGAACTTAAATTGTATTATTTTGTAATAATCTAAAGTATTCCAATAACTAAACATTCAGCTCCTTTATTCAAAATTTATATTGTATGCAAATAAATAGTTAATAAGTTAGAATTTTGTAAAAATTCTATAGTTGAGGATTCAAAAAAAAAAAGTGAGCTTTAAAAATGTTCTTAATACGTCAATGTTGATCATAAAACAAATAATAATTATAAATTTTATGTTATGAAATGCATTCTAAACATTAAAAATGACGAGGGAAATCAGAAAAAGATAAAAAATTTTAAACTTTACGATTAAAAAAAAATGTTCTAACATAATCTTTTATACAATATTGATCCATATAAATATATAGAGGTTTTAGAATTAGCTAAAAATGAAATTATGGTTTAAAAGACGATATATGATGTAAAGAGTATTAAAAGTTATAAGTTAAAAGTTATATAAGCATTAATTCACATCTATTACATCATTTATAAAGATTCGTTCACGATATTTTGAAAAATCTAATTACTATTGCTCAAGATTATTCTCTTTATGTCATTTTTAAATATTTTTTAAAGTTTTGAACTGTATTAAAAGTATATTTTTCATTATTTGTTTCTAATGTGAAAAAATAAAATAAAATAAAAGTAAAAGTTATTAATTTTTAATTGTTTTACAATTTTAGTTCGAGTGAGTACAGATCGTACAGTTTTATGTCCACTCCACCCGCACTACATACATTGATGTATGTTGAAAGCTTAATTTCTTTTAACCATCGACTGCAATACTATAATTTTTTGTAAGTTTTAAAAAAATGTGCTTTTTTTAATATATAATAACTATTATTTATCATAAAATGTTTATAGGAGTATCTAAATATTAAAATGACCCAAAATGTGCCCAGAAATTAACCATGTAAAATTTTAAATAAATATGTAATTCTATTTTTGACAAACTTATTAACATCGATATTTAACAATAATAACGATATTGAAAATTTATCAAAAAACTGCTGACATAAAAATTATATCGATGTTCAAAAATAGTTGTCGATCCTAATTTATAATAAATGCATGTTTATAACATTTTTTACAACTTGCATAATTTAAACATACTGAAATAAAAGATAATTATTAATTAACTATGAACCCAACATGATTGTGATATTAAAAGTTCATAAATCTTTGTATTGTCAATAGCACCATTAGTTTAGTAGAGTTGTGTTTAAAGTGGATAAACTCAGAAAATAAAACTTTTCAATTTGTGGCACTACAAATGCTACATTTTAAGAAAATTAGTTAATAGATTTTAAAACCTTCATTACGTTCAGATCTCTGCATTAATCTTATAATTATAACAGCAACTGTTAGCTTCGATGCCAAGCTGAGATGGTATTATTTTACCACAACGTGTTTATTTTTTTATTATTTTTTTTTCAGCTCTCACTGAGCGATCTTTCTCAATGATTCGTCAAAAGATCGTATCTAGTTGAACATATTAACCTCAAAAATTGAAAATTTTGCCATTGTTCCCCTAAATGGTGAAAATCCCCCAAAAAATTACAATTTTTAAAATCAGTAAATTTTGAACTTTTTTTTTCTAAAAATTGTCATAACTTATTGGAAAATGAACATATCAAAATAATTTTTTTTATATTGAAATCATAGATATTTTCCTTTAATTTTCTATACATTTTTTGAAAATCTGATTCTATACCTGCCCACAAGGTGGAATCAAAATAGCTACTTCTGCACAAATATTTCACTTTTTCAACTTAAGTTTTGAAAATGTTTCAGAAATACTCTGAGCTTTAAAAATATGTTAAAATAAGGCTAATGTTATGTACTATAAGTTTAAAAAAAAAATTGGCTCAACGACTTATCTTCTATGTGCAAATGGTTGCCGTAGTTAAAAAACATGCAATTTTGGTATTAAAATTCACGATTTCATATTTTATTTTTTCAATTTTAAATTACTATAACTTTTTTAAAAATGTATGGATTAATACAATTTCTTTTTCATAAATATTTTGTTTACTTCTTTCCTTTGACATACTTTTTTTTGAAATCAAACCATTTTCCTTTATATAGGAGAAATTTCCCATCAAAACTAAATTGCGTTTTTAAATTTTATTTTTTTTTAAATTATTTACTTGAATAAAAAGTGTTGAGTATAATGTATTATTTTTAATAGAACAAAGTATTTCAAAATCAATTTTATGCCACGAGAAAACTTGCGGAAGAGTAATCCAGGATTTTGATGGTTTTTTGAAAAATTATTTAAATGGCTTGCTGAAGTCTTTTACAATAAGTGTAGCTTATATACTAAAACAATGTAATATTAATTATAGTAAATTAATATTTGTATCTTAGTGGCAATATTTTCATCTACATTTTCAATATTTTTTAAGAGAGACAAAAAACTAAATACATTTCTCTCAATTTATTATTTATGGAAGTTTTAATTAAAATGTGTTTAATTTAAAAAATATAAAATAATACAATAGTACTAAGACTCTCCTCGAGCGAATAGCCATTGCTCCTATTTCTTATAGCACTAAACCCCTACACCTTTAGCGTATGCATAGGTGCCCATTAGGAGGATAAGTGAAGGGATACGTCTTCCTTCAAAAATATGTGATTCTTCAAAATTGTGGTTCTTTAAGCGCATTATACACTATAGGATCAGAGGTCAATGGATAGGACATGTACCTCCAAAAAAATTACAAATTTAAAAATCGCTAATTTTCAAAATTTTTTCAATTTTTTTTACTTAAAATTGCTATAACTTTTTTAAAAATAACCGAATCAATATAATTTTCTTTTATATAGATGCATGATATCATTACCTTACATTTGGTATATATTTTTTTTATATGTGACCCTTTACCTGCCCACGGAGGGGATTTAAAATGACAACTTTTTCACAAAAAATTTACTTTTTTAACTTAAATTTTAAAAGTGTTCCGGAAAGTCTGACACTTTTATATATATCTTAAATTAAAGTTAATGTAATATACTTTATTATGGTAAAAAAAAATTTCGGAGTTTATTTTATCTTCACGGTGAAAATGGCTACGAAATGCTATTATTGTGTGAAAATTCTCGATTTTATTTTTTACATTTTTAACTTTATAATGCTATGACATATTGAAAAGTGTATGGATCAACATTATTTTTTTATGAGAAATAATATTTTTTAATAATCCCTTTTTCATTCGACATACTTTATCTTAATTAGGATATTAATAATGAACTAGCAGATCATGTAGCTTTTGGAATAATCCACCAATTTTTTAAAATTAAACACTATCTAAAGATTTGCATCGAAGCGTTTTTTTTTGATAGTGATTTTAATCACTGTCAGATATCATTATACTTGATCCAACTATGCCACGTCACCACTGTGACGCGACCCCCATGTGTTGGGTTTTTTAAAATCGGACTTACTCGTTTACTTATTGCATGTATTGGGCTGCACCTTAGAATGAAAAGAAAAGCGTGCCACCCTAGAAAATATGCGATGCTCAAAAAGTGTTTGTTTAACGTATTGTACGCTGTGGGTAGGAGCTCATTAGGTGGTCAAGAAGGTACACTACCCCTCTAAAAAATCGGTTCTAGGATAGAGATAAAAAAATAATCAAATTTTACTGATGTAAAACATCTATACGATGGGCAGACTAGCTGTTGGCATGGTGACCATCACCACACGTGGCAACTCTCTTCCCACTTGACTTGGCGATCATCTCTCTTTTTAACTACGCTGAACTCTTATATCTATAATTTTAAACATTTGGTATATTAAACCCAATTAAAAAACCTTAACAAACTTTACATTTTTAAAAATATAAATAAACTGATTACATTTTAAACGTTTTCTAAGATCATTTAAATATTATTTTTGTAATAGCATAAATTTCATACTGTATTTTTACCTTTTTTAAGTAGTTTCAATATCAATATGTATTATAAATTAATCATTAGAAATTTAATTTTAATTAGTAATATTCATAGATCTTTATGAAAAATCTAACAATATCTATTTAAGTTGTTTACGATAAACATTGATTGTTATTATCGTTATCCAAAGTTTCGATTAGTTCTCATTTATTGACTAACGATGGATTAAAACTATTTGAGGAACATCAAAGTATCAATATTGTTATAAAGGTTGATAATGAGTGTTAGCATAATATTTGTCATTTAGTACATAATACATTATGTAATATATATAGAGTTTCCTCTCTATGGCAATATTTTCAAAAATATAACTTTATCTTTACAGAAGTTGTTAGTATTTTATACGCTTAGATTAAATAAACCCAGCACAGGGGGGTCGCGGCACAGTGGTGACGTGGCATAGTTGGATCAAGTATAATGATATCTGACAGTGATTAAAATCACTATAAAAAAAAAACCTTCAATGCAAATCTTTAGATAGTGTTTAATTTTAAAAAATTGGTGGATTATTCCAAAAGCTTCATAAACTGTTAGTTCATTATTAATATCTTAATTAAGATAAAGTATGTCGAATGAAAAAGGGATGATTAAAAAATATTATTTCTCATAAAAAAATTGTATTGATATTTGAAGCTAAAATGTAAATTATAAAATCGAGAATTTTCACACGAAAATAGCATTCGGTAGCGATTTTCGCCGTGAAGACAAGACCAGAGGTCAAAATTTTTTTTTTAAATTAAAGTATATTACATTAGCATTAATTTAAGATATATATAAAAGTGTCAGACCTTCCGGAACATTTTCAAAAGTTAAGTTGAAAAAGTTATTTTTTTGTGAAAAAGTTGTCATTTTAAAACCCCCCCTGTGGGCAGATTAAGTGTCAAATTTACAAAAATATATACCAAATGATAGATAAAGACATCAAGCATCTATAAAAAAAAAATTTATATTGATATGTTCATTTTTGAAAAAGTTACGGCAGTTTTTAGTAAAAAAAATTGAAAAAATTTCGAAAATTAGCGATTTTTAAATTTGTAATTTTTTGGGGGTTTCCCCCATTTACGGGTAACGAGGGAAATTTTTTCAATTTTTGAGGATAATGTCTTCGACTAGATACGATTTGTGATCTTTTGACGTATCGTTGAAAGAAATCCGTTCGATGAGAGCAGAGAAAAAGTGGTAACATACACAAAAAATAAAAAATAAACACATCTTAGTAAAACCAATACCTTCTCAGCTTCGCATCTAAGCTAAAAAAAATGTGTATATTAAGTTATATTCCCTCTTCATTCTTCTTAAAATTTATTTTAAGAAGAATTTATTCTTCATTTTTTTAAATGGAAACATACATTTTTAATTGGCTTAAAAATAAGAAAAACGATTAGTTGATAATAAGTTATAAAAAAATCATTTAAAAAGATTTAAGTATTTTTACATGTTGATGGGAATAAGAGTGGTTCAAAAATGCTGGCTCAGCACAAGAATAAAGACCGAGTGCTATTCGAATTTTTTCACATTTTCTAGAAAGTTATACCCCCTAAATAAACCGGTTAGGACGTCATACTCAGTGAGTTTCTCTTATCTAGCCAGAGTGTACAACTGTAAATAAATGTGTTTTTTTGTTATTGTTATTTTTATATAAAATAAATTAAAATTTTTTTTTGTCCTTGTAAAGAACGTATTTACTTTTAATACGCTCACTATATCAACCAACAATATTTTTAGATAGATCATTTTCTAATTTGTACATTGGTTAAATATGCGTATATATTTCTATTTAAAAAACTAAAGTTGGTAAAATGTTAAAGAGGAAATAGAATAATAGGAACTATTTTTTTTGTTTGAACATTTAAATATTAAAACATAAACTTTTAATCTTATACGTTTTATATTTTAAAAAATATCGCGTAAGTTATTGTTAAATGAATAATCACTCAGTACGTTTTCTATGACTGTAATCTAAACTTTTATATCACATTTTTCCTTAATGCGAAGTTGGCATAATATTAGTTTTATTATAGTGTCATTTTTTATGTCAGATTGTCAGTTTTTCTGAATAGATTTGTCTATACGTCAAAAGAATCCGATTTAATCAATTTAAACATACTATTACTAAAAATTAAAAAAAAAACATCCTCAACTTTAGGAATATAAATGAATATATCAAAATTATGTACCTTAAAAATGGCATTATCAAATTTTTTTTTCTGTATGTTTTAATTAAAATGCCTCAAAATTAATATTATCATATAAGTAACAAATTAAATTAAGTAATATATGTGTTTTTATTTCTTACACGTTCCCCTTTTTCTCCAGGAGTACCATCTTTTCCATATAATCCTTTATCACCTTTTTCACCAGGAGATCCTGGATATCCTGGCAAACCGTTTGGTCCAGGTTTACCTTTTTCGCCTGTAATATTATATTAAAACTTTTTATATTAATGTTTTTTAAATACTATAAATTTTACTCTTCTTAATTATTAATTATATGCATTATCTCATATGTATTCAAACTTTTTTTATAAGAATTAGATTATTAATAAAAAATTTTAATTATTTTTTGTCAGTTGGAAAATTTAGAATAGTAAAATAATTTATAATCCCACGTATAACGTACAGGGTTTAGGACTTTTAAAGTTTAAAAAAAGCTTGGGATTTTAAAAATTTCTTTGGGACACTTCCGCAATACCTGAATTTGTTAAAATTTATCAAAGATATAAACAGCACCACAGGAATATTTTTTGTTCTATAGTGGGAATTTATAACCCACACCATCGAAACTAATTGCATAACTAATTTACATTGCTTAGTATTAACAAAAACAAACATGAATATTTATTGATGTACACAATATGACTAAAACAAACTTTATAAATGCTTTAAATATCAAGCACCGATATAATATGTATATTAAAATAGTAAAGTTATATTTTAATGATTTTTTAGTTTGAGATATTCAAACTCCATTTTTATTAGAACATAAAACTAAGACTAAAAACTAATGAATGATAAATTAGAAGTTCTATTCACCTTGTGCTCCAATACTGCCGCTCTCACCTCGAGGTCCTTCTGATCCCTATAAAATATGAATGCATACTTACAATATTATTTCTTTTAGTCTCAATAATGTAACACAAAGTATATTAAAGTAATAAAAAATACTGGCAAAAGGTTTAGTATTATTCATCAATAAAATATTATTTTTATTTGAAATTGATATTGTGATGGATATTTACTTTTGGTCCTTCAGGTCCTTCAATACCCACAAGACCTGATGATCCAGCTATTCCAGGCTCCCCTATAAACACATAAAAATTAATTTTTAATATAATTGGTAAATATAATAGTTCTTAGAAAAGTAAAAAAAATATGGAATTCAAACAGTTCTTTGTACTCATACAAAAATTATTTTTTGTAAAATAAAATGAAGTGTTATCTTTACTCAGATTATTTTATAAAAAAATACTTATTATCCAAGTCATAGTTCTACTTAAATTATTAATGACAAGAGATTAAATTAAACTACATATTGTATTGCCACATTCTACCCAGCATGTACTGTGGTGCATGTTGTTCGCTGTCGGCAAAGTATTAAAAGGAGGAAATTAATTGACTAGAGGCGTGGAGATCAGCTATTGAAGAAAAGAGATTAAGAATAAGTAAGAATATATAGAGAACGAGTTTAACAAAAGAAAACACGAAGAAGTTGAAATGAGGAGGTCAGTGACAATAGGCAAGGACGTGATTGGAGAGGTATACAGCTTTAAGTATTTAGGATCAGTTGTGCAAAATAGCGGGGGTATTGACGAGGATGTAAGATACAAGATTAAGTGCGGGTGGTTAAAGTGGAGAGAAGCGTCTGGTGTATTATACGATAAAAAAATTCCAATGAGGCTGAAAGATAAATTCTATAAGACTGTAGTGAGACTAGCTATAACGTGTGATTCAGAGTGTTGGGCAGTTGACAAGAGAAAAGTGTAAAGAATGAGTGTAGAAGAGATGAGAATGTTTAGATGGACGAGTGATAAGACTAGAAAAGATAGGATAAGGAACGAACATATAAGAGGAAGTACAGGTGTAGCGTCAATCGTAATTTTTGTCATGATATCTATCAGTTGCTTTATTCTGCATACATACTCTAACATAAACAAACCTTCAGTGTATTTATCACATATGTAATGATACATTACATCAATTTGTTTAATTCTCTTATGGAATTCTTGGTTCTTTACTAATCTAAGTACGCTTTGATTATTTGCTTACATAATAGGTGTACTTCCCTGTGTTTACAGGAAGTCACTTATTAGTAGCGACAACTATGAAAGTTCTTGTACTGCCTAATTAAAGCTATATATTCTCATTCAGTCGATGATAGTGCTATTGATTTTTGGCTTTGCGAACCCTAAGCTTTTATTCCATAGCCCATCATGAATATAGCACTTGATGTTAATTTTTTCGTGACTGTATCCCCAGCGTAATCAACATCACTGTATTCCACGAGTTCAAGTTTAGCACTGGAATTATAAAATAGACCATAATTAACTGTACCTTTTAAGCACTGAAATATAGGTTTAACCGCATTCCATTGTATATTCTGCGTTTTCTCGAGATACCAACTGACAATATTAACCGCATGTGTTATATCAGATCTTGTTACCTGACTCAAATATAACAAGCTGCCAACTGCTTTACGATATAACACTCTCTCTGCTTGTCGCGAATCTGACTAACTAGCATCTAGCCAATGTTGAAGGTCTACAAGAACTGATGTTGGGTTTGCCAACTCCATGTTGAATTTCTGTTGCCCTGAAGCAATACCTCGCGGTAGTTCCAGGGCGGTCCACATTATGCCGGCGGTGGAAAAAAAAAAAAAAAATGTTGAATTTCTGTAATACTTGTTTGCTGTAAAATATTTGGTGTTACAATTTTCATAAACCCAACCCGTCTGGTCTATGATAAATTTCAATAATACCAAAGAATTGATCTAGATTACTTTCTTTCATCTTTAAATTATCCTTTAAGTATATCATCAATTTGTTCACCAAGTCGTTACTTGTTGCTATCATTAGTCTATCGTCTACAAAAATAGCAACATTTAATAAATGTTTATTTTTACTACTTACAAATACGCGTTTCCAATGACCTTCACGTTTACAGAAGTTGTACTTTCCAGATTTTTCATGTGATGTCAAATTCTCAAATGTTTTGTTTGCATCTAACATGAAATCCCACGCACTGTAAAAATGTTTATACGTGTTTGGTTAAGTCATCAATATATTTGTCATCAGTATTAACTCGGAAATTAGTTCACCTAACCGTTTCAATTTTATGTTCAAATGTTCCAGTTTTTATATGTGACCAGTCATACTATCTGCCAGATCCATAACATATTTGTAGAATCTTTCTTGTAACATAGAAATATTGATTGCTGACTTCTTCTCGTATATACTAAGCAATTTTCCCTATATTTCTCTGGCCTTATCACAATTCTTTATATACAGTAACGGTTGCTATCCACCGACTATGGAATACGATGTATTTCTGAGCTTTATTATCTGCCTTTTTCCAATCTGAATAATCGACATTATTTCTTTGTCGAGCATTACCTTCTGTCTTATCACTTCGTCTTACTAGATTTGGTTTCTTTACTCTACCAGAATTTACAACAAATATTTTACATGAAGTCATTATGTAATTTCATCTGAAATTTCCATTGTTGCCAGTTAGATGCACCAATTAATTTGTTTATTTTTATAGATTCACTATCCATTATAGATAACTAATTTTCAATACACTTTCTGTATTTTAAAATAAACAAATTATTGCAATAAAAAATTTAAATATTTGTGTTACATAATATCTGCACTCGAACACACAAAAAAATCGCACAAAGCACTTACTACATACTGCACTTTTTCAGAATAATTAAAACAGAATAAATAAAAATCTTTGTTTAGCACACCAAATATCTGGGTCTATAACCTTGTTGAAAGGAAGGAGTTAATAATAATATTTAACTACTATATATTAATAATTTATTCCAGTAAAAATAAAATAGACAACAAATATAATACAATAGACAGTCACGCAAATGTTCACAAAAACAATTCACATAGCAGTCTGCTATTTTATAATACTACATCAGAATAAATTATAATTGTTTTACTCGACAGTAAAATAAATGATTACACTATATTTTTATTTTAATTTTAACAATGTATTTAGAAAATAATCGCTAAAATAGCTTTTTGATGAAAAATGTGTATAATATCAAGATTAAAACAGCAGAGTCGCGAAAAGCAGGAATAAATGCGTCCTTTTTAAAAACAAGACTTATGATCACAGTAATATACATGTATTATACACATTTAATATACGTATAAAATTTATTTTATGAAAAATATAAAGATTTCTATGTTTATATAATTACTAATATTTCTATAAAATTATAAGGAAATATTCACATTTAATTTTAATGTGATCTAATAGCGTATCAGTTAAAACTCAACTTAACAAATGAATTTCGTGTGTCTGATTTTTGAAGCAAATTTTCATATCAGTAGTGTGGAAGGGACAATGTAGAACTAAAAACGATTGTGAAATTAACAACGTAGTTTTTAATTTAATATAACTATAAATGTAGAAAGAATTTCGAACTCCATTTGTATAAAATGGATTGAGTTCATTAAATATACATATTGGTTACTTAGTATTTATGAATAATTGTTCTAAAATTATTTTAGAATTTATAGATCTGAATGAAGGATGAGGAAGAGGCGAAATACTAACTAATTAAAATATCATATTTATACATAATTCCCAATGCATTAAAAAAAACCGTCATATTACTATAAATATAATTTTTAAAAATAGTTATTTGAAAAGAGTAGTACAAACCTTTAACACCTTGATCCCCTTTTTCTCCATCAGCGCCTCGTTCAGCTTTGTCGCCTAAAAAAATGTTCAGGTTAAATTGATTTTATTTTTTATATCAATCAGCTTAATTAGCAATTTATTGCATTAATCCTATATTTTTATATGATTTTTAAAATAAGCTCTATCTAGTCTACCTTTTTCTCCTGGTAAACCTCGAACACCAATGTCACCTTTTACTCCTCGTGATCCTGGAAAACCAACTGAACCTGGTGCACCTGGTGGACCAATATCACCTTTTGAACCTGCTATTCCTAACCAGTACATTCATTTTGTTTAATATTTACGTAATATTAAAACATAAGTTTATTTAAATACATAATCATTTAAATACCAGTGTTTCCTGGATGACCAGGTGCTCCATCTACTCCGGGTAATCCTGGAAGTCTAAATCAAAACATTTTATAGGATGTATTAGTGATACATTATATAAGATTTAAAATCTTAACAAAATTATCAAAGATATATATACAAGATGTATATATATATTTATTGAGTCAATAAAGGAACAGTGTGTCTGAACCGCTAGCGTACAATTAACGGGTATGTTATTCAGTCACGGTAGCTACAATTGTTGAGTGAGAGATAATATTAGTAATTTGAGTTAATATCTATTTTTCCATTAACAGACTTACCAACACATTTAGTGCATTAAAAGTTAAAAAACGCTTTTTCTTTGGAAGATACGTCAACGGCCTTAAATGATCTAAATAAGCGATCGAAAAATAAAATGTAGTTATGTATAACAAATTAAGTTTTTTTTTTTTTGTTAAAAACTAATAAAAAAAGTATTAATGAATTGTAAAATGAAAAATTTTTAACTCTTGGTGATTTTATAGTTTTTTTATCTTCAAAATACTTAATATATATATATATATATAAATGATTATATTTATATACATACCCAGGTTTTCCTTGAGGACCTGTAAAAATATACACGAATATTAAAATAAGAAAATCCAAAATATATATGAAATATTGATGATTATATATCATTGATAACTAGATTTCTTTTAAAATTATAGTTTGGGGAAATTTTTGTCTATTTCATTAGTAGAATGACTTTATTAGTAAATGAACATCTTTTAAACATTCTTTATTAATTTATATTTTAACACTACACTCATATCTTCTTCTTCTTCCTCGCCTTAATCCCAACTACTTGGGGTCGTCCACCCTTCTTCTAAACTTCCACTTGACACGATTTCTCACATCATCTACGCTCACATCAGCTGTCCTCAAATCGCATTCAATAGCATCCCTCCATCTCTTTTTTGGTCTTCCTCTACCTCTTCTTCCTCCAACATTCATTTCTATAACTGTTCTTACAGTTTCCGATTCTTCTCTCCTCATAACATGACTAAACCATCTAAGTGTATTTTCTCTCATCTTATCCATGATTGACGCTACACCTATACTTCCTCTTATATGATCGTTCCTTATCCTATCTTCTCTAGTCACTCCACTCATCCATCTAAGCATTCTCATCTCTGCTACACTCATTCTTTGTTCTACTTTCTTATCAACCGCCCAACACTCTAAACCATACATCATAGATAGCCTCACTACAGTCTTACAAAATATGGGTTACTATGTGAATTGTTTTTTTTTACTCTCGCACGACTGTCTGTTGTATTATCACTTTCTTTCAACAAACATTATTTATAAATAAATTTTATGTATTTGATATATTATGACGTATGGTAAAGTTAACATGGTAGCTTGTTCCATAAATTCATACAATATTACTCTATAATATTACACTATGGCATATGCCGATGTATAAATCTATTTTCTCTCATCTTATCCACGATTGACGCTACACCTGTACTTCCTCTTATATGTTCGTTCCTTATCCTATCTTTTCTAGTCTTATCACTCGTCCATCTAAACATTCTCATCTCTTCTACACTCATTCTTTACACTTTTCTCTTGTCAACTGCCCAACACTCTGAATCACACGTTATAGCTAGTCTCACTACAGTCTTATAGAATTTATCTTTCAGCCTCATTGGAATTTTTTTATCGTATAATACACCAGACGCTTCTCTCCACTTTAACCACCCGCACTTAATCTTGTATCTTACATCCTCGTCAATACCCCCGCTCTTTTGCACAACTGATCCTAAATACTTAAAGCTGTATACCTCTCCAATCACGTCCTCGCCTATTGTCACTGACCTACTCATTTCACCTACCTCGTGTTCTCCTTTGTCAAACTCATACTCTATATACTCTGTCTTACTTCTACTTATTCTTAAACTCTTTTCTTCAAGAGTTGATCTCCATACCTATAGCCTTTGATTAATTTCTCCCCTATTTTCTCTTATTAACACTATATCGTCAGCAAACAACATGCATCACGGCACCAATCCTTGTATTTCTCTAGTAATTTCATCCATCACTATAGAGAATAAGAGTAAGGGCTTAAAGCAGAATCTTGGTGCACTCCTACTATTACCTAAAAACCTTCTAATAATCCTCCTACGCTTTTTACCCTGGTACAAGTGCCATCATACACATTTTCTATTATATTAATGTACCTTATCGGGACTCCTTTTCTCATTAATGCCCACTTTAAAACCTCTCTTGGTACTCTGTCATACGCGTATGGTATATAAATACCATACACAGCTTTTTCTTCTTTTCTCTAAACTTTTCAATAAGTTGCCTCACACAAAATATGGGCTCCATTTTTGACTTACCAGGGATAAATCCAAACTGGTTTTTAGATATCGATGTTTCATTTCTCATTTTCTTATTTTCTTATCTATTACCTTTTCCTAAATTTTTATACTATGACTCATAAGCTTTATGCCTCTATAATTTCCACACTCCTGTATGTCACCTTTACCTTTAAATACCGGCACCACAATACTATTCTTCCATTCATTTGGTATTTTTCCTCCTAATAAGATTTTGTTTAAAAGTTCCTTCAGCCACCTTATGCCAACACCGCCTAATATTTTCCTTACTTCTACTGGCACTTCATCTGGTCCCACTGCTTTATTCTTTTTCATTGATTCCACAGCCTCCGATATCTCTTTCTCACTAATTAAATCTACCAGTCTCTCATTCCATGAGATATCCTTAATTGTCTCTTTTGGGTACTCCTCATTCAATAATTTTTCAAAATACTCTTTCCACCTTTTTTTCACATCATCATCACTCGAGAGTGTTTCCTTAGGCCCTCGCCGTTTTTAACTACTTTCTGTTGTCCTCGCGTACATCCGAGATGGAACAATCTGCCTAAGTTTTGTTCAGGATTCCTCATACTTTTTTGACAAAGATTTTTACGCCTGCTGTCGACCTGATACAACCTCCTTAGTCGCCTTTTACTACTGGGTCCGTAGAAGTATTCTTATCCCTTACTCGCTTTACGCTCTCTCTTCCTCATAAAATAATCGATCTGTGATCTATTCCTCCCACTCTTATATGTTATATAATGTTCTTACCTCTTTCTACAATAAATATTAACCACAGCAAGATCATACGATACTGCAAAATCTAGTTTTCTTTCTCTAGTCTCATTCTTCACACTAAAACCATACCCTCCATGTACTCTTTCATATCCTCTCCTCTCATTACTTACATGTCCATTCATATCTCTATCTATCACCGCATCCTCATTTCCAGGTACCCCTTACCTCACCTCATCCATCTCTCACCAAAACACTTCCTTGTTTATTTCATCACATCCCACTTGTGGTGCATAGGCACTTATTACATTCAGCACTTTTTCTTCGAATATCAATTTTACGACCATAATTCTGTCAATTTTCCTAGCCACTTCTACTACTCTACTTTTCATCTCCTCATCTCTTATTATCCCTACACCATTCTTTGTACTAGACTTACCTGAGTATATTATTTTATAACTCTCACCTATTTCTTTTGATTTCTCTTCTTTCCACTTATATCCTGCACACAACAAATGTTAACTTTTCTCCTTTTCAATACTTCTACTAATTCTCTACTTCTACCAGTTAATGTTCCAACAGTCCAAGTACCTATTCTTACTTTATATCTATCTTTCTCCCTTATAAACGCCTAAAGTTAAGTGGCGATGTCCCTACACCGTTGACACTACACTACACTACGCCACACTCATATAGTTAAAAAAAATATTTTCTAGAAAATTATCCATAGTTATAATGCTAAAACATAATTTACGAACACAAAAAACTTAATTTTATGTTGAAAATTTGAATTTTAAATTAAATGAAATATTAATGATATTGTAAAAATTGTGATAATAGTATTTTTAAGAACTAGACAAGTTACTTGACAAGGGTTTAATAAAATTAATTAAGTTCTTTGACAAATAATATTAAACATTATATAGAGTCTAATAAGACTATACCTATAGCTTTTCATCTAAATAATCGAGAGGTAGAAAAACCGTTTAGTCAAAAATAAACAATATTGCTGTAATAGGCCTGAACATTGGTGTAATATTAAAAAAAAATTGGTAGCTATTTTTTTATAGGTAATTTTATTATTTTTACTGTAGTTGTAATGACAAATAATAGTATATTTAAAAAAATATATATGGAATTATTCATAAATATATTATTAAAATATACTTAAAACTTAAATATCTACTAAATGTCAAACGAGTATTTAAATTTGAGAAAAAAATTCATTAATTATTATTAAATTTTGGTATAGGTTAACATAATTTAATTTTAGCTATTTAGTCACACTGATTTACCAATATTAATATTAATTTAATAAAAAAAAAAATTAAAAACTAGAAACAATATCTCTACATCCCAATCTCTAGGTCGAGGTGGGACTGCAATAGAAATATTCATAAACCTTTTATGCTTAATGTAGCATATTATTGTGCTCCAGTCTAGACGAGAATTGTTCACTAACAAAAAATTGATGTTCCATTAAATGAATTCATGAGAATAATAACTTGCAATGAAAAGCCTAAAAGCATAATAGCTTCTTGTCCTATTTAACATTCGCCTATAAGAAATTCGTAGGAAACTAGCGGCATTTTTCACACTTAAATAAGTTGAGAAAATACAAACCTGTCAGTCCATATTTATATTTTAGCACCCAAATAAAATGCTTTAATTAAGGTATCTTATATAATACAAAACCGTTAATCCAGAAAGATTACATGAGTTATGGAAAAAGCTATGGGAAGACTATGGTATTTAAAATATCTGAGTCAAAACATAAAACTAATTAATTTTAAGCTATATTACCGAAAATGAACATCAATAATAGAATTCGAACCGACCAACGAAATTGTAGCTATTACTCCGAAGTGGAGTTTCCAGATATCTTATAATTATTAGTTTAGCCTTATAATTATAATATTGTTTAGAAATTTTTTGAATGGTGTCGAGACCTTATTCTTTTGGATTGTATTTTATTTTGACATTTGTTTATTTTCGGTTTAAGACTATTATACATTAAAAAATTATTTTATTTATTTGTATAAATTTGAAATAATTATTTATAAAAAATATATTTATTTACTAATTTACTTATAACTAATTACAATTTTTTTAAATTTAATTCTTATTAATGAGTTATCTTTAATACTAACCTTGATTACCAGGAGGGCCCAATGCACCTGGAGGTCCTGTGCTTCCAATTGGGCCGGTAGGACCAATTTGTCCTGGAGGACCAAGATTTCCTAATAATAAAATGCATTGATGAATCATATTTTTCAGTATAATATATTGAAAAATATATTTATGGTAATTTTTAAAAAGCTCTTCTTCTTCTTCTTCCTCGCCTTAATCCCTACTACTTGGGGTCGGTCACCCTTATCCTAAACTTCCACTTGACACAATAATCCTCTTAAGTTTTGTTCAGGATTCCTCATACTTATTTGACAAAGATTTTTACGCCGGCTATCGACCTGACACAACCTCATTAGTCGCCTCTTACGACTGGCAGAGGGGCCGTAGAAGTATTCTTATCCCCTATCCATAGGGAAAGGTAATTTTTAAAAACCTGATATGTCAAACAATTGGATTTTTGAGTTTTTCATAAAGCAAAATGTTATTTGTTACGTACATAATAATTACGATGCAATAATATCGCAAAGGCTTGATTTTTTTTTATATCAAAAATGTCTATTTGTAAGTGAAACCAATGAAATTTTTAATGTTTTATCTCTATGAATAAATTTTTGAATTGCACATCAGTTTTAAGTTAATCTGTGGTTTATTTAAGCAACAGATATGATTTATTTATATTTTTTAATTAGGTTAAGTTTTTCTTAAATGTCCTCCTCTTAAGTAATATATTAGAACGCAATAGTCTTAATTAACATTAATTAATAATGTTTATGATTTGAAACTTAAGACATCCCAGTGAAAGATGTATAGCATTTAAATTTTATTTCAGTGATGTCACTTTTTAATTTAAATTACCTGTATTTCCTGTAGTTCCTTTTGGTCCTATAAATAATATAAGTTGATATTAATATACTATAAGAAGTTGCAATTTAAATTTAAATTTACCATTATACATTAATAAAAAAAAAGTTTCAATAGAGTCGAAGATACTAATTAGAGAAGGATTGTGATTATTTGACCACTCAACTAGCAATTGAGTAGTTGGATTTAACCTAGACACAATCGTTAAAACTTACAGATTTTTCCATATTAATTGTTTTTTATTTTGATGTAGAAATACCAATATTATATTAATAATATTAATTAAAAAAAAGAATCCATCAATTGGTATAGAATTGTTAAATTTAAATGATTAATTAATGTACATAGTTATAGGAAAAACAGACAAAAAGCTAAATTATTTTGGTTCCTAACAATTTTTTTATTATATTATTAAGTAGAAATATGTGTAATGAAACACAATTTATATATATATAGGGTGATCAACCTGTTATAAAACGGGCCATTTTTCGTAAAGTATATATAACATTGATCAAATAATTCATTTTATTTTTTAGCTACATATTCTTTTCGCCGTATAAGATATTAATTATGTTTTAGAATCATTAACTATTACTTATAGACGTATCAACTTTATTTTTGTTAAATATACATATGTAACTATCTCATCAGTAGATAATGATCTAATTAATAAAATGTCTCTTCGATAATAAATTTTATACTAGTATTTCAGAAGTTATTGTCATTTTTAAATGTGAGTTTAAAGCAAGGTTAACAATTTAAAATATAGATTGAGGTAAAGCGCAGTTTCTGCTATTTTAATCATTACACATTTTTCGGAGGCACTCTTATTTCCGCTTTAGTATAAAAATAAAAATAACTTCTTAAGTGTTGGTCCTAAAATTGTTATCGACCATTCATATTTTTAATTAGATTATTATATATTAAATAAACTAGTTAAATATGTATATTTCCATTAAAAAAAACAAGTTATTTTTTCAATAATATATTTATTTTACGAGTAATTGACAAGCTCATGATAAACCAATCACTCTGTACATCAAAAATAAAGCTAAGAGTAAGAAATATCCATTATAATTTTTAATAAATATATCTTTTGATACCCCATATTTAAGTTTATTTTTAATTTATTGACAATCTCTAAAAGTAATTACATTAAAGTATACAATCAAGTATATTACATTAAATATGCTAAATTTATTATTAAAAAAAAATAATTAATTATACCTGCGGGGCCTTCAGATCCAGGTACACCAGGAGGACCTGGTAAACCAGGAAATCCACGTGGTCCTGAAAATCCTCTTGGACCCTAAACATAGTAAAAATTGTTCATTTAATTATTATTTTTAAAAAAAAATTTAAGACAGCTTTTTTATATAATTGATATTTTCTTATTTCATTTAATAAATAAGCTACTAATTAAAAATTATTCTAATATAAATGAGACCCCTTTAAAAATAACTAGAAATTCATTAAATAAAAAGTTCAATAGATAATTTGTTTAGGTATGATGCAAAATTAAGAATATATTAGTTTTATTAAAATTATTTTTTTTTAATATGAACCACATATATTTCTTAAGCTCTAGGTGGTATTATTTTGTGTAAATTAAAGTAGTTTATAATAAAATATCACATAAAGGGTTTAACTTAAAAATAGTACAAATATTAAAATGCTAAAATAAGCTAAGAGTCAAATTATATTAAAAATTGATTATTACAAATAAGCAATATCTATGTATAACTTATTGGCCTTTCATTTTGGTACGTAGAACTTATATCAAGTCGATATTCTAAAATAATGCACGTTTGTAAAAATCTAAATATTATTTACACTATTATGTTAGCCATAATGAACATACCAACTTTTATTAAAGATTTGGAAAAATGTGTCAAGTAGAAATTTAGGATAAGGGTGGCCGACCCTAAGTAGTTAGGATAAAGGTAAGAAAAAAGAAGAAGAAAAAGAATTTTCAGGAAGTATTTTACAAGTACGATTATTAAAATTTAAGGATATTCAACAGCCTAATTTCAAATAGAAATTCTTTTAAAACCAAAATATTTTGTATTTATTTATATGACCTAATCTAATTTGGAGCTTATAACTTAAATTAAATTTGTTTGTACAGTGAGAAATGTAAATTATACAAGCTGGTGAAATACAGTTTTATTGATTATTATTATCTGAAAATTGTTAGTAATATAAAAGCATTTGTGTGTGATGTGCTTTACTAAATAGATCGCTATGGTTCTGTTATGAATACCAAAAATTACGTAGTTTGATTCCAACAAAATATTTTCTATAAATTATTCAAATTTAAAAAAATTTAAACTTGACTTCAATAAAAATTTATTAAAAATTTTTTTATTGTAATAATGTTTTTAACATTTCCTTTGTTTTCATTTTATTATAATTATTATTTATTATATAAAACTTTTTTATGTTTTTGTTAATAAATCAACTACTTGTAACAAAATATTCAACAAAGATGTTGTAAGACCTTTGTCTTAGAGAAATCTAATTGAAGACAATTACATTGTCTAACATACTCTAATCCACAGTTCAAACTATATTTATAAATAAAATTTTATACTCAACTAAATTGAATTTAACATACAAAAGACTGTTTTAAAGATAGTCAATATATAATTTAACTAAACCCAACTCAACTCAAACTAACCAAACCTTAGATATGTAAACTATGGATAACGACACCATAAAACATTGTAAAACACTAAAATAGTTAGGGCAGAGTATATTGTATATCCCTTGGATTGATACAAACCTGTTCTCTAAAATAATACTCCCAACAAAGTTGTAATCTTAACACGTAAGGAATAAAATATAAACCATCTGACTAGGAAAGGAGGGTTTGTAATTTATACAGTTAGCTCCAAAAAATCAGGATAGGTACGTGCTGGCATTTATGAATTAAAACCTCACATAAATCTCAGCATGTCCATGGGCATAACTTCAATTATGTTCCAATCAGAGTTAATGGCAATATTAATAAGAGTCCAGAACCTACTAGTATTAGAGAAATGGAACATAATTATCCTAAAAGATATTCAAGTCACTTTGAAGGCATTTACTAATAATCAGGTGACTTAAATGCTAGTCCTTGAATACAGGGAAACTTTAGTATCACTAGCAAGATTTGATTAAGTACTAGTATAGGTAATAGGATACAGCGGTTGGTTTGCTTAAGTTGGGTTAAAAATTAAAAATAATTTTTTTTTTTACTAATAATAAAAATATGCCTGTAGCATAATCTAAAAAAATACATATGTAGGGGACTTTTCTGTTTACGAAGATCGTGAGAAATTTTTTTTAATGATCGCGTTACCATGTTTATCTAGATACGTTTTGTGATCTTTTGATGAACCGTTGTAGTATAATTAAAACCTTCTCAGTTTCATATCAAAAAAATCGAATTGCTAAAAAAACATTAAAAATTTAAATATTACCATTTCTCCCGGTATACCAGCTATTCCTTGAGGACCTTCTTCTCCTCGAGGTCCATCATTTCCTCGAGAACCAGCTTCACCAATTTGGCCTAAAAATAAAATATATGATGGAATTATTCCAAAAATATGCATGAATATTATATAGGGTTATTCATTTGTCATGAACTACTTGAATAATCAAAAAATAAAATAATATATTTTTTTTGTTTCTTTTAAGTACATTTTTTTTTATAATTTATCAATCACAGAGTTACATGGTCCCTGTTCTTCGTTATACATGGAAACCGTCGACTTTGTCATTGACAGTATTGACAGCGATAAGGATATACTAGTAAATTCCAATATATACATTCAAATATTTCTCTTAAAAATACTCGTGTTCCTAAAGCTGATAATAAATTAGTAATAGGCACAAATTGTCCAACATGTAGTACCTTTTCATCTGAGTTTGTAACTAAGACTAATAATTTATTTTCTCATGTTATATCAGTAAAAAATAATAAGCAGCTGTTTGTATAATTTATAGTTAATAGACAAAATTTTGTATTTGGTGATACTTACCTGCTTCCGAATTCTCCTTTACTTGATTATTTCCTCTATTGAAGACAAGTAAAAATCATATACTGATTATAATTTTATTTTTTGTAGTGATTTCAATATATCTAATATATCATGACAAAATGATTCGTTGCTTCATTATTTCTTTTTCCTACTCCTTGACATTTTATTGTATCCCTGAGAATTTTGCTGTTTATAACTATTCAGGCTTATTATGTTTTAACTCATTTGGGTCATTATTAATAAGCCGCATTTTTGTCTGTAATAATTAGTTTTGAGTTAGTACTTCTTGCTTTCTTGTAGTTACTGAGGATCTCTATCATCCTGCTTTGTCTACGATTATTTTACTATTATTTATTTTCCAGAATTAATTTTCAATCACTCTTCCTTAAATTTTATAATAGCCCATTACTCAGCTACATTTGAGTCCCTTTTATCCTTTAATTAGGCTAAAACATTGTCTAATTTAAATGTAAACTCTATAGCTTCTGCTCTGTAAGATGCTCTAAATGTTTCATTATTAATACATGTTCCAATAACTAAAACCATTCCATTCAATTTTTTTTATATTTGAGTTGCTCAAGAACTTATAAATGTTGCATTAAAAAAAAAGCGCACGTAATTTATGAAGCATATTGCAGTTCTGATAATTATCGTAATTTCATTTTCTTGTGTCCAAAAAAATAATATTTTTTAAAGTATAAGAAATGAATGCAAAAAATACTTCATGATTGATAAGTTAAAAAACCTATATCAAAAAGAAACAAAAAAAAAAATAGAATTCTCAATATTAATTTCTTTATTCGACTAATTATGTGATTCATATAAATGAATTGCTCTGTATAAAATGTAAATTATAAAAATAGAATTAAGGAACTTCAAGTGTTATTAAATTTTAAACATCACCTGGAAATCCTCGATCGCCTTTTTCTCCTGGTAAGCCTGGACAGAAATAATTCATCTTTCATTAAATTTGAACTCAGTTATAAGTTTAAAATGTAGTTATAGAGGTTAGAAATGTTAATACTATGCGTTAACCCATGATGTTGTAAATTTTCAAATATTTAAAATTAAAAATTTTGATCGTTTTAGTATTCCAATATAAAAGATTGGATGTTTTTGTATCTTATTATATCATTCGTTGATTACGAAAAAAATATAGTATTTAATAAGTATTTATTTCATATTATTAGATTATTATAATAATAAGCTGCTTTAATTATAGTTAATTCACATCACCTTAGACTGAAAAAGTTTCTTAGAATTGCGTTAGAAACTTTTCATTCGGAGGTGATGATTATATATTTTTGTACAATTATTTATATAAGAAAAAATAAATAACCAAACCTACACTACTTGTCGATAAAATTTCTAATAATTCTTTAATTGATTAAGTTTTTGTTTAAATTGTATACTAACATATCGTTCAAAAAGTCCTGGGACTAACCCAAAGATGGCGTTAATAATATCAAATTCACTTTGTTATTCGAAAGAACTAACCTTCAAGTGACATGTGTCTGATTTCCACGTCAATCAGACTCTAATCTACAAAGCTGCCGCAGTATTATTGACGCTACTTTTGCATTTGTATCAAAAATTTAAAATAACGAGTTTCGTGTGTGGATAAAAAATAGCTTTTTAATGGGAAAAAATACCATGCAAACTTAGCAATGACTTGAAAAATGTTATCCGAACTCTGCTTAGTCCTAAACGATTTTTCGTTGGTAAGTTGATTGCAAACGCGATCGCATTGATACAAATGATGCGGAATACTCGGATAGGCTAAATAAAGCAGTAACTCCAGTAGTTATTAAAAAAGTTATGAAAAAAGTAATGGATAAGTACAAAATGATAGTCCGTAGATGGTAAACATAATTACTGAAAATGCATAAACGATTTTACACGAAAACTTGGGCGTGGAAAATGTCTTTTCCGAATGGGTGCCGCATTTGCTCACAATGGAATAAAAATAACGGGTCGAAGATTCAGAAGCTGTTTGTCACTGTTTATTCGCACTAAACAGTATCATATGTGTCGGTATGTAACAATAGACGAAACGTGGATTCAACAATTTATTTTGGAGTCGAAGCGGCAGTCAACTGAGTGGCGTGTAGCCAACGAAAGCTGTCCGAAACGTCTGAAAATGCCACAGTCAGCTGACAAAGTCATTACTTTAATTTATTAGGATGCGCACAGTATAATTTACATTGACTAACTTGAGAAGGAATAATCCATCAATAGCGACTATTACATTGAGCTATTAGTTTGTTTAAAGGACGTAATCGCAAAAAATGACCGCACATAAAGGAGAAAAAAATAATATTTTATCAAGACAATGAACCGTGCCACAATTAAAGCAATAGCGAATTGAATGATATGAGCTTCAATCTATTTCCCTATCTACCATACTTTCCGGATCATGCCTCCAGTGACTACTGGCTCTTTACTGATCTCAAAAAGATACTCCAGGGAAACATATTTGGTTAGAATGAAAAATTAATTGCTGCAACTGAAGCTTATTTTGAGGACAAGAACAAATAGTGTTACGAAAATGGTATACAAAAGTTAAAAAAGTGTTGGAATAATTGTATTGTACTTGAAAGTGATCATGTTGATGACTATAAATGAATTTTGCGAAAGAAATGTTGTTTTCTTAGTTAGTCCCAATACTTATCGAACGTTATTTTAATTTAATTAGTTTTATATGTTATGCAATTAAATATTAAGATAGCCACAAAATATATCTATTTAAATTTTTTTTTTTTTTTAATTTTATTAATACATTTTTTACATTTAGTGAAAATTTTCACTTACAACACACTTTAGACATTTATTCAATGTTAGTAATTTGGTTTTAGAAATAAAAATCATAATATTATTAATTTATTTACCTACGACTCCCGAGACTCCTGGTTCTCCTTTAACGCCAGGTGGACCAGTTGTTCCTCGTTCTCCATCTCTACCAGGTCTGCCCCTGTGACCATCGCGGCCTAGTGGAGTTTTAACATTTAGTATACTTTTATAACTTTTGAATTATCAGTAAAATTAGTAATAATAGGTTGTACAAAGTGATGAATCTTGCATTGGGAAAAATTATTTTTACAAATTATTTCATTTCTCTTTTAAAACAAATTTTTAGTATTGATATTTATTTCATTATAATGACCATAAACAAAAAAATTAAGATCTTATTATAAAATTTATATTCTACTACTATAGCACGCCAGTGGAAGTCTACTCAAATAGCAGATAAAAGAAATAATATCTGTTCATTATGATATCAATATTTCATCACTACAAGTGTAATTGCATATTGATATTATAATTAATTAGTGTCAACATTGCATGTAAAAGTTAGCGAGACATTACACGATAATTTAACTCTCCACAAAAATAAACCACCTAAGAGTGTTATACAAATTTATTTTAGGCGGACAAAATTAAATTTTATAATGTCACTAATTAAATATAAGAACTGCATTTAATAAGTTGATAGTTAATTTAGCCACCTCAAAAACATTTTTATCGACTTTTTTTTACTCAAAAGTAGAAATTTTGTCATACAATAATTTTGTCCTGCAAAATTGAATTTTAGATCACTGTACATTCAAGTGCTCATTAATAGTACTTCTATTTCGATCGCCTATAGAATTAAATACATAGGTTTTTCATTAGATAGATGTCTCACGTGGTCTAGTCATATCCACACTAAAATAATAATACTTAACAAATACTTAAGAAATTTTTATATTTTGATAGGCAAATTTTCCATAACTAATATAAACATTAAAATAACTTTATACGAGCCTATAATAAAAACCTATGAAATCCACAAAAATTCAAATATCAAAAAAAATTTCAACATTAGATTCTAAGTCTAATCTTTCAAGCACCACCATAAGCATTGTCGTACGTCGGTAGTGCCCCAGCTATTTACTACAGCATCTAATGAGACTGTTCACAAAAATCTGAATTTAGCATATGTCAAAGAAACTGCTATCCTCCGCTACAAAAGATTTCATTTCAGTTTTCAAATCCTCTTATCAGCCTTCTATATTCTTTCACTCCCAGATAAAGCTCTACTTCGAATGAACGTCAATGGTGCAAGGATCATTTATCCTAAATTTTAATTAAAAACTGAAAAGTTTCTTTCGCGCTGTTTACAGCTAATTTACACTTTACCTCAATAACGTTTTTTACAAAAATTATTACAAAAATGTGAATTCTTCTTAATAAAATAATCGAGCGTTCTGAGTACGCAGTATAGTAGGAACAAGTATAAATGATATTTAATAATTATTAAAATCACTACCACGAAAAACTCTTCGCTGCGAATCTCCAATGTTTAATTTTTAAATGGAATTGTTGGATTATTCAAAAACCAACATCAACTCTTATTTCCTTAATTATATCCTGATTATATAAATTATTTAATCTTGGTTAAAAAATATATTAAAATTTTCATAGTAATTATGATGAAATTTATAAAATTTATTATGATAAAATGGTAACAATTATTATTACAATGGTGGCTTTTACTGAAGCCATTATTAAGTATTTAACCATTCATAAAATATATTTTATCTGATAATAATTATAAAATTAAAGAAAATAAAGTAGCTCTAGTTTATAATTTGATAGTTTAAAAAATAAAATTCATCCCTCATTTAAATAATTGATTTAATTAAAAAAAAACAACTTTCTAATAGGACTCAAATTTTAAAATTGATGTTAAATTTAGTTGTAGTGGATCTAAAAACATATATATTAACCCATTATTATAATACATAATATGTATTCAGTTATAATAACTGAATTCTATTTTGAATATTATATTCAAAATATGATTTTTGGCCACTGTGCACCGCTTCAAGTTGGCCCAATTGACGATAATTATTTCAACGTATTATAGCAGTTATAATTTGGTACCATTGAAAATATTACTTCTATAGTTGTAATATCATAATATGAATTCTTTATATTATTACTTTAGTAGTAGTGTCCATCAATTACGTTAAATATGTAAAAATACTCTAAAACTTAAATATCTCTTAAGCTATGATGTTGTTTAATTAAATTTCAAGTTGCAAATTAAACTTTATTCTTAAAATTATTTGACTAATGAACATTATGTTCATTATGACACTAAATAAGAATTGAATAGTGATTAAATAAGGTAAATGAGTTTACCTCATTAAAAAAAAAATCATATTACTATTGTACATTAGGTTAATTATAATACTAAATGAGAATTGAATGGTAAATAAATAAGGTAATTGAGTTTTTCGAATTAAAAAATTTACAATTCATTGTGATTGAATACTAATTTATTTAGTTTGTTTAAAAAAAACATTTTTAATAATTTATATTTTTAGAACAATTATTTTATATTTTAGCTTCTAGAGATGTATTTTTTTCTGTATCCGTACTAGGGGTGCATTTAAGAATTTATAGTTTGAATTATATCTATTTGAAGGTATTATTTTCAAAAATTGGAAAAATCCATCTTTTTTAATTTACTGAAACTTTATTATCTTTGAAGACATACATTTATATTTATTTATTAATTACAAATAAAGCTTACATTAATCAATTAAACTTTTTATTTGTATTTTTTAATAAACATTTCGTTTTTTATCGATATACTTTTTTGGAAAACTAATAAATAATAATGTATATTAGAAATTTTAAAAATATTGAGGTGAGATTTGTCACATTTGATTGCGGGGAAGATTTAAATTTCTTTAATAAAACATACTTCATGTAAAATAAACTTATGAAATGATGGGTACTCAACAACCAATCTACTGCTTATTCTGTGAATTTATTTTATTGTAACAACTAGTTTTATTTAATTAAATCAAATCCACCTCACATTCAAATGTGTCCAACTCTTCCCTATCTTGTTGTAAAAATTTTATTTTCTATTCAACTTATGAAAGTGTTTAGAAAATCATGATATCTATTTATACACAATAATTTTGTGTAATTTACTCTACGATAAAAAAATTCCTCAAAAATTGTTTTGTCAAGAAACTGACCATTTAAGTTAATATATATTTTTTTTGAAATTTTAACGTCAAAATATTTTGTTCTTAATTTTTTTTATCACAAAGTATAGTCTTATTATAAAAGTTTATTCAGAGGGCTATGACTCATTTTAATAAAAATATATCTTTCCTTAAAAAATTATTTGACTTAACTTTTTACAAGCGCATTTGTATTTTATGATAGTGATGTTAATTACTGTTAGATATCAATCTGTGTAGTCCTCGAAAATGAATCTAAACATTTTTGCACGGGTCTCCTAATTTCTTTTTATTACTTTAATAAAAAAATTTTAGTGAAGTTTAGTCGCAACTGATTAAACTTTTTTCACGCCGCAAGAGAATTGAAAATTGGGCCAATAAGGTAATTTTATTGTGTTTTATTTCTATTTCAATAACTTCTACAAAAAAAAAAAATGATCATAAACAAAGTTTTAGATCTAAATATGTTTTATAAAAATGTATCCACATATTTTCTATAAAATTTATTATTTAACGTGTAAAATTCAAAAGTAAAATTTATTTATAACAAAATCGATTTTTTCATAGTTTACGAACTAGAAGCTTCAATACAAAATGTGTTTTACAAAATATAATTTTAAAATGACTAAGAAAATTTTTTATTTCATTTATTCCAAATTATCTTATAACTGGTAATAATAACAAGACATACAAAAAAAAAATTTTTTTTTTTTTTTTATTTATATTATTAGTACTATCGATTGAAAAAAGTATAATTATAAAGTTATTTTACATCAAAATTTTTAATATAATATTATAATATATGTATGATACAATATTCACTCTGTAGAATGTTGTATTTTTTTTTTTTTTGACATCTGGCAACTTTTGATCCAGTTAATATTTTACGTTACTTTTAGCTTCGATGCGAAGCTGAGAAGGTATTAATTTTACTATGATGTGTTTTTTTTTTTAATTTTTTTTTTTTGTGTCTGTGAACGCTCAATCTCAACTCTCGCTGGACCGATTTTGATGAACAATATGTCAAAAGATCACAAATCGTATCTAGTCGAAGACATTACCCTCAAAAATTGAAAAAAATTCCCTCGTTCCCCGTAAACGGGGGAAATCCCCCAAAAAATTACAAATTTAAAAATCGCTAATTTTCGATATTTTTTCAATTTTTTTTACTTAAAATTGCCATAACTTTTTTAAAAATGACCGAATCAATATAATTTTTTTTTTTATAGATACCTTAGATAATTACCTATCATTTTATATATTTTTGTGAACATTTGACCCTTTAACAGCCCAAAGGATGGGGTTTCAAAATGGTAACTTTTTTACAAAAAATTAACTTTTTCAACTTAACTTTTGAAAATGTTCCGGAAAGACTGACAATTTTATATATACCTTAAATTAAAGCTAATGTAATATACTTTAATTTGAAAAAAAAAAATTTGACCTCTGGACTTGTCTTCATGGTGAAAATGACTACCGTATGCAAAAATATGCTATTTTTGTGAAAAAATTCTTGATATTATATTTTACATTTTTTAACATTATGTTGCTATAACTTTTTAAAAAATGCATGAATCAACTTTATTCTTTAATGATAAATACTTTATATATACTTCTTTCATTCGACATACTTTTTTTTAAAATCGGACCATTTCCCTTTATACAGGGGGGGTGCAAACCTTTTAAAATGCGTATAGAAAGTAGAACTTTTTCAACTTAACTTTTGAAAATGTTCCGGAAATACTGACACTTTTATATATATCTTAAATTAAAGCTTATGTAATATACTTTAATTTGAAAAAAAAAAATTTGACCTCTGGATTTGTCTTCATGGTAAAAATGACTACCGTATTCAAAAATTTGCTATTTTTGTGTTAAAATTCTGGGTTTTGTATTTTATTTTATTTTAAAATACCTGACAAGGGGACTACAGATTTTCATAAATATTATATAAATAAAAAATTAATATAGCATAGAAAGTTAAACTTATTTAAATTTGTTTGCTTCTTTTAAGCCGAGAAAATAACTTTGAAATTTGAACTAGCTTAAATAGCCTATTTTTTCACCCGACGGTAGTGACGTACGGTTGCCGAGTTGGTAAAATTTATGTTTTACACGCTTGGGGTACGAGGTTCCAACCCGCATATGGCAATGAATTTTTTGCATTTTTTCNTGCGTATGACAACAAATTTTTTGCATTTTTTCTTAATTCTTTTTAAGTTAGTATAAATTTTTAATTCGTTTGATTTTTATCTCATTTAGATTCAATAACTCAATAAAGATCAAGGATCCCATCACTTTAGTCGCCCCTTGCAAGAAGAAATTTCTTATTCGTATTAAAATTATTTTACTATATTTTAAGTTTTCGCTTCGATGCAAAGCCGAGAAGATATTTTTTTGTGACTATCATTTATTTTCTCTGCTCTAACTTGACCTACTTTTTTCAACAATACGTCAAATTACTACAATTCGTATCTAGTTGAAGATATTACTCTCAAAAATTGAAAAAAAAATTCTAATTTATCAATTAAACAGTTAGTTATTACATCGTCTCCATAAAGACAATTAAAATCATTAATTTCTAATGTTTTCAAAATATTTATTAACGAATGAAGTTTGATATGATAGGTTTCAACTACAAAATTAAATCATTTTACTTTGTAATTTAATAATTTTATTACTCTGTTTGTGTGTGCTACTATTAGACTATAATATTCAAATTTTTTTCTAACATGTTGCTATATAAATCATTTCTAAAAAAAATGATTGTTTTTTCTCCTGAATTAACAATTGATTTTTACAAATATAATCAAATTTTATAATACACTCAATTGAGTAAATCTTTTTAACAACTTTGTTTTGATTGGTACATTTAGTTAAAGTAAATCATTAAAATTAATTAAGTTCTCAATATTTCAATTATAGAATCTTTTCAACAAACAACAAAAGTTCCTAGGAAATTATTACTATTACTTCTATTTAAGTTATCTATTACCATAAAAATGCAAAAAAATATTGAGCTTTTCTGATAAATTTACAATAAATAGTAATTATAAAACTTTCTGACTGCATATTGATCTTAACGATACAATTTTTTTAATTGTCATAAAATTTTCTATTTAATTATGTCAATGTCAAACTTACCAATTGAGCTAAAAGTTATGGTAAAATAAATTTTTTTTTTTTATTATAAACATTTACAACAATCAACTTTAAACGATTAACAAAATAGGTTAAATATGTCATTTTCCTTATTTTTAACTTATTAATAATCAAATTAATATTAAATATTATATCAAATCAGTATTAATTTAAAACAATTTTTTTTGTTCTTAATTATTTTTTTTTATATGTAAAAACTATTTTTTAATAATATTAAAACTTAGAAGTTATAGAAAAAGTCTAATTGCACATTTTAAAACATCGCGAAAAGTTGATTTAGAATAGTATATTTTTGTTTCTGATGGAAGTTCCTTGTAGTCCAGTGTATAAAACTTATAACTTTGTTAATTGTTATAACTTTATCAAAAATGACCAAATCAGTATATTTTTTTTTATTTAGATGCATGTCTTTATCTATCATTTGGTTTTTTTTATAAATCTAACCCTTTACCTGCCCACAAGAGGGATTCAAAATATTAACTTTTTTTTTTTTAGTTAAAGTAAATCATTAAAATTAATTCAGTTCTGGATATTTCAATAGTAGAATCTTTTTAAATATCAAAAATTACTTAGAAATGATTACTATGATTTCTATTTAAGTGTTCTATTACGATAAAAATGCAAAAAATAATGAGTTTTTCTGATAAATTTACAATAAATAATAATTATAAAACTTTCTGACTGCATATTAATCTTAAAAATAACATTGTTTTAATTCTCATAAAATTTTCTATTTAATGATTCATTCTAGTCAACGAAGGAGTAATTTTGCAGAATAGCAGAAAAAATTCCCAACAAACTTTTTTTTTTTTTGTTTTAATTAGGCAATTGGTGGATTATTCCAAAAGCAACATCAACTCTTATTTCTTTAATTATATCATGATTAGTAGTTCTTTGATTTTAAAATATAATATTTGAATATATACTAATTATAATTATTAAATTTAGTATGAAATTGATATTTAATATTGTAATTTAAACGGAGAAATTATAAAAATAATAAAGAAGTTATATTTTGCTTTACTTTTACGTGTATAAAAATTTAAAGGGCTTGATACAATAATTTTCAATAAAAACTGTTTGTTACTATAAAAAAATGCACTGGACTACAAGGAACTTTCATCAGAAGCAAAAATATACTTTTCTAAATCAAATTTTCGCGCGTTGTTTTCAAATCTGCAATTAGACTTTTTCTATCAGTTCTAATTTTTTAAATTATCACTAAATATATATAAAATAATAATTAAAAGAAAAAAAAATTTGTTTTCAAAATATTACTGATTTGATTTTTAATATGTTAAAAATAATCAGTCCAAATTTTCAATTTTAACCTTTTTTTTGGTTCTTTAAAGTTGATGAAATATTTGTGATAAAGATTTATGAAAGTTTATAGTAAAAAAATTGAATATATTACCATAACTTTTAGCTCAATTACAAGTTTAAAATTGACATCTAGGCCAGTCAACAAAGGAAAAATTGCGGAAAAAATTTCCAAACAAATTTTATTTTTTTAAAAGTTGAATTAAAATATGTATAATGACATACTAATAGTCCTCAAGATTGGAATTGAGCTTTTTTTTTACATCCTCGCAAAAGTTCAAAAATATGAGCTTTCTTAATTTTCTCAAAAAAAAATATTTAACTTACAAAAAAAAGTTTCGCACAAAAGTTGTTTAAAAGACAATTATAAATAAAAATATAATCTTATATTTTTTCATTTAAACAAATATTTTTCGAGTTACATTACATTTAATATGAGTAATAAAATTTATATTCCATTTTTTTCATTTTACGGTTACTTTTTATCATGTTATACTTACATTAGACACAATGTTATAAATGCATATGTGTGTATGTGTGAGTTTATTTATTTATAGTATCATTTAAGTGTAGTGTATATTATGATACAACCGATATAGTACACCCAGAGAAAAACCTCGATCTATATATTAAATTCATTGTTCAATTTGATAAATATATCATTACTATTGAATCAATGATATATTTATCAATATGATATTTTTTTTTCTTGTCTTGAACAATAATTATTTATAAGAATAGTTATTTTGTTCGTATTAATAAAACATTATCATAAACCCTTGATAAAATTTCTCTTTCAA
>NW_026099572.1:39431578-39441335 GCF_025091365.1 Daktulosphaira vitifoliae | reverse complement strand
AGCTGTCCTCAAATCGCATTCAATAGCATCCCTCCATCTCTTTTTTGGTCTTCCTCTATCTCTTCTTCCTTCAACATTCATTTCTATAACTGTTCTTACAGCTTTCGATTCTTCTTTCCTCATACCATGACTAAACAATCTAAGTCTATTTTCTGTCATCTTATCCACGATTGACGCAACACCTATACTTCCTCTTATATGCTCGTTCCTTATCCTATCTTCTCTAGTCACTCCATTCATCCAACTAAGCATTCTCATCTCTGCTACACTTATTCTCTGCTCTACTTTCTTATCAACCGCCCAACACAATGAACCATACATCATAGCTAGCCTCACAATTTCATACTGAATTTAAAAACTATAATTAGTATTTATTCATATATTATATTTTAAAATCAACGAACTACTAATCAGGATATAATTAAAGAAATAAGAGTCGATGTTGCTTTTGGAATAATCCACCAATTTCTCTAAATGAAACACTATCTACAGATTTGCATCGAAGCGTTTCTTATGATAGTGATTTTAATCACTGTCAGATATCATCTATACTTGGCCCATCTATGCCTCGTCCACACTGTGCCTCGACCCCACTGTGCTACCGTTTTTTTTTTTTTTAAATTTTTACAGTTTTCAACTGAGTTTTATCAGTTTCATATACGATATTATTATTATGACTGGAATTCAAATTGACACAAGCAGAACAGCAAACCTCTTATAAATTTATAATAAAAATATATATTAAATATTAATTTATATCTACGAAAAAAAACAAAGCTTAAGTATAAACTTAGTATTTACTTTGGATGCATACGCCATAAAGAAATATATATAAGAAGTATACGCAATTTCCTCTGAAAATTTTTATATCATATGTGATATCTGGGAAACGGATATATAACTTTTTCTGTTTTTAACACATTATTGACAAATTTTACAAGATAATTTTTTACGTAAAATTATATTTTAAATGTATTTTGTAAAATACTTTTTGTAGTGAAATCGAGTACGTAAGCCATGAAAAAATTCTGTTTTAAATAAATAATTAAAAATTTATTAGAAACTAGGAAAATATAGTTTTTATAGAACGTGTTTGATTCTATTCATTAGTTTGTATAAAATACTTAAGTAATCACAGTGCTTTGTTCCTACTGTATTATTTGTATTTTAAGAATCAAATTTAATTAGATTTTTTTTCATTTGTTACCACTTAGATTTTATATTATGATTATGCTAATATATGTTAACATAAAATCTGTTACCTGGCGGTCCTGGCATTCCTCTTATACCTCTTGGTCCCTAAAATGTAATAAAATTAAAGTTCACAAATTTAATAACAAGTCGAAAATATTGTTTGGTACTTGTTCGCCTTGTTCTCCAGAATCACCTTTTGAGCCTTCGGGGCCTGGTGTTCCTATTTTATATTATAATAATTTTAATAAAAAAAAAATCTAATCTAATATAAAACTAACCTTCCGGTCCTGTAACGCCAATTAAACCCATAGGTCCATCACTTCCTCTCATTGACATCTAAATAAAAAAATCATTTAATTCAGTGTAATAATATAAGCAAACTATAAACAAGTGTATGTAATGAATACCATATGTTGCGAAATCATTTGTTTAAACATTTCAATCTGACTATCTGGGCCTTTATCTCCTTGATTTTGGTTGAGCTGAGATATTTTATATATTATAAAAACATAAAAAATTATTATTCGTGTCTTTTAAATGTGCTAATACTAACTGATTATGTATACGTACAGGAATTAAAAATACATGTCCAGGAGGTCCTTGTATTCCAGTAAATCCATCAATACCATCACGACCTGGTTCTCCTTTTGGACCTGCTAACTGTTAAGTAAATGAAATTATATTAAATTTTGTAGTTGTCATAAATAGAAACCATAACATGAAAATCTGTTTTGAAAGCAAAACTCAATGATAACTTGAAATTTCTGTATAAATCTTAATTTACACTAAATTTAAATTATGACAAAAAAAGTCTTAACCTCTAAAAGTTTCTTCAAAGTTCTTGTAAATCTAAATTCTTTTAAAACATATCAGAAGGAACGAGTTCAAAATATCTTCTTTATTAATTAGATTTATTTAAAAATTAAAACCTTACTCCTATTTCTCCAGGTGGTCCCGGATATCCTCGAATTGACGGAAAACAAGTATTTTGATTTTCAAGCACTGGATCTATACTGTTTTCACTTCTATTTATTGTAATCTATAAATTCAATGTATATATATATATATATATATATATAGTATTAAATAAGAAATAAAAACAGAAATTGTAAATATTTTACACTAGTATTAGTATTTGACATGATATAAGTTGTAGTTGATTCAATTTCGTTAATATTTTCTGAGACTTCCAAATTATTGTTGAAAGTTGTTTTATTGCATAATTCATTCCAAATTTCACAATTATCATACGCAGCATCAGGCGTCGAATACAGTTTCAACTCTTGAATATCTCCCTGATTAGTAAAAAACTGATTATTAGTGACATATATTATTAGATTTTTAGTTTCAATAAAATCATTAAATATTTAAAATGTTATATTTTTTAGACAAAAACTAAAGTTAATAAAAAACAAAAATAATTAGGTTATTACAGTGGTAACAAAAGTGTATGTTCATTTTACAAAACAAAATATAAATTTAATAAGTATTATTGAATTTGTTTCAGGCGAATTAGGTTTTTTATAAAAATGGGGCGTGGTGCGGCGGTGACACACTAGTTGTTGACAAAACTATAGTGTTAACCCGCGCCTACCACCGTAGGTGAACGGATTTATGTACACTTAAAAGTTTTAAAATAATAAGTATTTATGCATAAAAAACATTGAAATAATTGAAATATGTAAAATACTTTATTTTTAGTTTAAACATTTATAATATAAATAAGTAATAAATATAGTATAACCTGGGCTATCTTTAGGTCATAAATAATATAATCAGGTCTCGGACTTCTCGGTTGTAAAAAAAAAAAATAATGTAAATTATTTTTGTCCTGAGCTACACAATTATTAAAGACACTCCTGAATATAATAATATTATAATCCATATTATGGATGTAAATATAAAAAAATTACTTTACATAAGTTCCATTGACAAAAACAGAGCATATTATTTAATTTTTAAACATATTAAGGAATAATTTATTAAATTTCACCATAATAGTTTTACATTTCTTACAATGGAAAATACCATTAAAGTTAAAAAGTATTTTTTTCTTATTTTCTATTTAGTATAAAATACAATTATATAATATTTTTAAATATCAGTAATATTACAAAGTGACCGGATTATTATAACTCAATTAATCACTTGAGAAATAAAATTAATTTCATGGATTTTTTAGTCATATATTACATAATTTCTCTAATAGATGTTGTAGGGGATTAGTTACTCTCAACCAATGTTGCCAACTCATCAAAAACAAATTATAATTTAATTTGACCATATTGATATAAAATACGAGTCATGGGAAAAAAATTGTCTATGTCTTACCTAATTACTCGAAGGATTTCGATGAGTATAATAGGATAATAAAAGAAATAGCACAACATTTCTAATCGGTATAATTAGAGCTTTCAAACAAAACTAAATAAGAAAGAATTGTTCTTATATATTTTTTGGTGTTTTTTTCTTGTTAAAAAAATATGATGAATAAAAAAAAGTTCCTCGATTATCTATTTCTAAAATAGATCAATTTTGATATTTTTTAAACTTTTTTTTTAATTTGTCATTTTTTTAAAAATTTGAGAAATACAATTTTTTTTGTAAACACTAAGTATTTTCTTTTTACTAGATATATATATTTTGAAATACTAACTGACTTTTATAAATATTGAACTTATAAAAATGTTCCGGATAAACTACATCTTTGAAAAACTGTTAAAGTAAAACTTATATTGCGTACTATAAGTTAAAAAAAAAATTGTCCCGACACGTGTAAATTGTCACTAGAGTTAAAAAACATGGTATTTTTGTGTTGAAATTTTTTATTTTATATTTTAGTTTTCTAATAAATAGAAATAACATATTGAAAAGTGTATGGATTAACATAATTTTTTTATGAGAAATAATATTTTTTAATTATCCCTTTTTCATTCGACATACTTTATCTTAATCAGGATATTAATAAGGAACTAGCAGATCATATAGATTTTGGAATAATCCACCAATTTTTTAAAATTAAACACTATCTAAAGATTTGCATCGAAGCGTTTTTTTTTTTGATAGTGTTTTAATCACTGTCAGATATCATTATACTTGATCCAACTATACCACGGCACCACTGTGCCGCGACCCCCCTGTGCTGGGTTTTTTTTTTTTTGTAAGTACTTTATACACTTCTCTTTTATCTGATATACTTTTTTTAATTAAAATACTATAAAATGGTAGGTTACAATGATGGATCACCTATTTCATAAATTTGATATAAATGTAATCTAAATTAAATATAAAGTTACACTTATTTGGATTTTTTTTAACAATGTCTCTTTCGTAAGTCGAAAAATATAATATTGAAAATTTGAGTTAGTTTAAATTCCTAATTTATCATTCTAGAAGTGCATTATACTATTATTTTTGGTCAAATATTCACCGTTTTTCGTGTTATTTAGCATATTTTTAACTACGTCAACCATTTGCACATAGACGTGGGGACAATTTTTTTTTTAATTGTAGTAAATTACATAAGCTTTAATTTAATATTTACATAAATGTGTCAGTATTTATGCAACATTTTCAATAGTTAACTTGAAAAAGTTCTATACGCGTGTTCAAAAAATAAATTTGGTAATTTTAAGTAAAAAAAAACTAAAATTAATTGGAAAATTATCTATTCTTAAAATTGTAATCTTTGAGGTGTTTCTCCCATTTAGTTAGTTCGAGGGAAATGTTTTTCAATTTTCAAGGGTAGATGCGTTTTATTTGTTTATCTATTTTTATGTTTTGCTTTACAATGTCGAATTTGCGCGTGTTTAACAAATATTTAATAACGAAAAATTGATAAGTGCACCAACAGTAATTTAGATCAAGTTACGTTGCTACCGTTTTTGTTGTTAACAATGGACATGTATGAAACTATAATTATTCAACCAAACCAAAGATTTCTAAAAAAATGAACTTTATGATAAAATTTGAATTTTAACCTAACTTTTGCCATATTGAAAAAATTTAATTGTAACTAATTGTAAGGAATTTTTTTTGATATCATATTTTATTCAATGCCATAAAAACCATTGGCTACACATGTCACCCTATTTTCACCCCCTAAAAAAAAGTTCAAATTAAAATTCTCTTTTTGACATTTTTTTAATTGAAAATATTTTTTTTGCAAAAAATCTTTAAGTTTTAGAATAATAAATTTTTATGAAGAAGATTTTTTTTAATTTATCAAAGGAATTTTTAATGAAACATTTCAATAGATTTAGGTACTATTTAAATTTTCCATTATTTTGTTGACTAATTGACTTTTCCGTGTAAGTAAAAACTATTATAAATTACAAATGTGGAGCTGTCAAATATTTTTACTTTTGTAAATAAACGAATATTGAAACTAAAACAAATATTTTGAGATTCAAAAGTGTCATGTTTGTTTGCCATAAAAAATATTCAATATAGGTATTATATAAATGTAAGAGGATATTATAATGAAAATCACACTGAACGCACATAGATCATTAGAACCGTATTTGGTTATTTTTTGTACAAAAATTGCTTCTATTAAAAATAAATTCATATGTACGTTTAATATGTAAAAATAATTTATTGATTGTTTCAAACTTCTTTTCTTTAAAGGTATGTCTTATCGCATTAATATGCTCTTTTGCTTGATAAAAATATATTTAAAATAAATTATATTCTCTATAAAATAATGTGAGCTATAAGATTTTTAAACTAAACTAAATCATATGAATATATTTTTATACGGTCAATATTTTACTAGAAACAGAAATAATATTAAGTACATTAAACTAATGTACTGATAATTTTATTAGAATTCTATACTTGTTATATTATTACTCATAAAAAATATTTTTACCGAATAATATGTCTCATCTAACTGTTGCCCAACCAATAATATTCCTGATTTACTTATTGTTGTATTTCTTTTTAGTTCCTGTGTAAACTGTTGCTCACAATCCAAAATTAAAGTCACCGAATTTCCTTTAACGCTGAATGATAATTTATGCCATCTAAAAGAATAAAACAATTTTAAGTAATTTGATTGAATTATATTAAATGAAAACTATCAATATATTTGATAAGTAGTCTACGAAAAATGTAATTAATGTTAAATATATTATGTGTATTTATAATATTAAATTGATAATACAGTATGTTTAATGTAAATAATAAAATAATTGAACTCTTCATAGGCTTGTATTTAAATTACCACCGGGTTAACATAAAATTTGTTATCCTAATATTGACAAAAATTTAAAAAGAAAGCTGAGAAACTCCTACAAAAAAAAATTATCTTACTACCATTGCCGGTTTTTGTATTTTAAATTTTTATTTTTCTATAGTACTTACTCTATAATAAATATAAATATTAATATTCATTAATTTAATATTAACCTTTAATTAAATATTATATATGTCAATGTAAGTTATTCATTGAAAAACCTATATAATCAAAATTGAATATTCGTACACTAGGCTTCGCCTAGTTGAGGCACAACACCAGCCCAGGGACTCTGCGAGTTTCAAACGCTTACTGCGCGTAAAATCTTTTTGTCCCTTCGGGTAGACCACTGATTTTGATAGGAGTGTCGGAACTATATAATTTGTGCAAAAAAGTGTTACTACAGAAGAAGTTTAACAGAAAGTTCACAATAGTAAATTATATAATAATTAAAAAAGTAATAATATGTCTACAAAATACTTAGGTGTATTCAAAATTAAACTTCGTAACAATCTAGTAATTATTATTCAGCAGAACAGGTAGGAGAAATAAAACTTAATAATTATTAAAAACAATATTCAATTGTCACTTTATCAGTATAAACTACATTGACAAACATAATTTAAACCAAAATTATTTCGTACTCAAAACTATGTGATTATGGACTTAGAATAAAAGCTCATAACTCTTTCAAAGATCTTTCATTTAAAAAATATGATATCCACTAAATTTCTATGTTTTATTATATAATAAAATATATAATTTACTTATGAACTTGTAATATTATTCATTGAATTATTGAAAAATTTTGAAGGACTCAAAAGTAAAATGAGTTCAATGTAAGTGATAATTCAAAGTATTAGTTATAATAATTATAATAATACATTGATTAATAAACTAATAAAAATAAGTTACTTTGAGATTGATTTTTAACAAGTTTAAAATCTTTCTTTTTTGAAAAAACATATCATTGTCTGTTTTTTTTTTATAAATACTGCGGTGAAAACGTTGGAAATACCAAATAAGCAATATTTGAACTTTTGACGATTTTCTTGTTAAAAAAACTCACTTGAATTTAAAGTAAACTATACGAAATTAATTATGTGTTATGTGAAACACAAAATATTTGTAGATTTTTTGTTTTAATAAATGAATGATCTATGTTTTTATATGATAATAATGCAAAAAATATAGTAATGGAATTTTGTTTTTGGGTAAACTCAACTTAACAAAAGTTTTTTTGATTATAGGAGGTAAATTTTAAGTTGTTAAAATATTATTTTATTTGATTTTTTTTTAAATATACGTCAAAAGATTACAAAAAGTCTCTAGTTGAAGATACTACCCTCGAAATTCAAACAAATTCTCTAGTTTTCCATGAATGTAAGAAATTTAAAATTGTCAAACTTTGTTATTTTTTAATTTTTTTGACATTTTTGTTAAAAATTTGGGGTAAAAATTGCAAATTTTGCATTTTTGTTTGAAAAGGATCCGGAAATTCTGCGTTCTTTAAACAAATGGTATGATACGTGCTATAATTCGATATACTTTTATTTTAATCTGATATTTTCGCTTTAGGTAGAACGATGTTTAAAACTTGAAACATACGTATAAAAAGTAAAAATTTTTCAAATCAATATTTAAAAACGTTCTGCAACTTATGTTCAATGTGTAAAAAATAATTTTTGTGTAAAATATCGTTATATTTTTGTATTTTTTTCTTATTATTATTATTTCGATTATTAGTGCCATTACTTTATCCCAAGCAGTAAAGTTTCAAATGATTTAATACGCCCAATTTTTTAAATTAGCCATCTCATAAAAAAAAAATTAAATAATATTTAAAAGTGATTAAATATAATTATTTTTAAAAAAGGTTATTGTATATTGTATAATAAAATATCGAATGTCAGAACAATCAAACTTTCTTTCAATTTAATTACAATGAAGCATTTTATGATACACCCAGAGAAAAACCTCGATCTATATAATAAATTCATTGTTCAATTTGATAAATATATCATTACTATTGAATCTATGATATATTTATCAATATGATATTTTTTTTTCTTGTCTTGAACAATAATTATTCATAAGAATAATTATTTTGTTCGTATTAATAAAACATTATCACAAACCCTTGATAAAATTTCTCTATTAAAATTGATTGAGGTTTTTCTTTAGGTGTAGAAATTTAAGTCACAATCAGATTCCAATCTTTAATAGCTCCTCTCTTCCAAATCTTCAATGTAACGAGTCCCGAATTTAATAGATATTTTTTAACTCATCTTTGAAGTATAAATTTCTTTTTTATAACTGAATAATTCTCAATGATATTCTTAAAAATTAGATTACTTAATAATACTAGATTAATTCATAATATGTGTACTTACTGGCCATCGTTAACTTCGTATTCAAATCTAAGAATGTTTTTTTGATCGTCTCGTGCTTCAATGTCATTATAAAGTAACTGAATATCATTTCCTAAAATTAGACCTAACTGCTCTTCGCCCGCTTCATTGTAAATAGTAAAGACAGCATTTCTTACTGAACCTATTTGAATACAATCTTGATAGTTTGTTGTCACATTATAATCAAAAAAATTAGAACATTGTATGAAACACTAACTATACATTATTTTAAAACATCACAACCCACTTTCATATATTTAAGTATTTTCAATTTATGAATGTTAAAACTATAAATATGTTTTTAATCTTGTTTTCCTTAAATAATTTTTCAACTATTAATTTTCATTTTTGTAAAGAAAGAGAACGAATATATCCATTAAGAACCAACATAGTGATACAAAGAGACAAAAATAAACTCATACTACAAGTCTGGGTAATGTAATTTATAAAATTACATATCAAAAAAAAGTTAAATGATAAGTTATTATAGTAAATATGTTTACTACAAAGGAGTCAGAACAAGTATGGAAGTGGTTTTGAAGGTTAGATAATGCAGTATTTTAAAATCATCTTCGTAATATTAACTCATAACTAAAAATAAAAACCCAGCACAGGGGGGTCGCGGCACAGTGGTGACGTGGCATAGTTGGATCAAGTAAATGATATCTGACAGTGATTAAAACACTATCAAAAAAAAAAACGCTTCGATGCAAATCTTTAGATAGTGTTTAATTTTAAAAAAATTGGTGTTTTATTCCAAAAGCTACTTGATCTGCTGGTTCCTTATTAATATCCTGATTAAGGTAAAGTATGTCGAATGAAAAAGGGTTTATTAAAAAATATTATTTGTCATAAAAAAATAGTGTGGATCCATAAACTTTTCAATAAGTTATAGCATTATAAAGTTAAATAT
>NW_026099572.1:39404589-39429671 GCF_025091365.1 Daktulosphaira vitifoliae | reverse complement strand
TCAGCTTCGCATCGAAGCTAAAAAGTTCTTTGAAATTGAAAAAAATAATTAATTTTGTAATTTAAACTATTGCCCAAATAAATGAGACTAAAATCTCTGAGAAAATTCTTTTGTTAAACAAATTTTCGATCATTAACGTCAAACAATATTTTTATTAAATAAATCGTATTTTTTTATTAATCAAACCGCTTTTTTTTTTTAGTTTATTTAACAAAATATTTATTAATTTGATAATTTTTTTTTATATTTTTGCAAAAATAATGGTTAAATTAACAAAAAAATATTATACATACAGGGCCGTACCCAGTAGATGAGAGGTACTGAGTGTAAATACCTACTGAAATATAAATTATAAAGTTATGGACATTCTTTTTTGCATAAAATATGGAAAAAAATTTTTAAAGAGCAAAATAAAAAAATCATTAAGGAAAGCATAATTGTGTACCCCGGAAGTCACAATTCCTAATTGCACTGATTTTAATAGTGCATTTGTCGATTTAAGAAGAAGAAGAAAGAAGTAATTAAAAAACTCCATAAAACATATAAAGAAGCAATTAAAACTAAAAAAAATACATAGTAGCTTACGAAAACATTATTATAATAATGTTAAATAGGTTTGAGCTAACAATTTATATTTGCTTACTATATGTTTGCAAAGTGTTTCACTTATCATTAACCACTTAATTAATCGAAAAGTAAAAATAATATTGACAAAAGCTAACAAAAAAAAATCATCAATATTTTTTTTGTTTTAAGAGTATTATAACTTTTTATTTAAAAAATACTAATCCTAATGAATTTTTAGTAAAATATAAAAATAGTTAATAAACTTTTTATGAAAGTTTGTGATCAACCTAAGTGCTGAAAGCGTTTGAATGTAACCTACGCATGTAAAAAATATTTGTTCAACTAAATTTCAGAAAATGTCCCGGATCGTCTGAACAATTTTAACCTATATCAATTAAAAGCTTTTGAAGTGTTCTGTTACATAAAAAAGATTGACTGATGTTATCAATATTCCAGAACGTCAGCGTTTTTTAAATCAATCTCAAATTAAATATTTTTAAGAATACTATAAGATAAAAAAAATACGATACGTTGATCGTATTGATCGATTAATGATTAATTTGATTTAAAAAGTTACTTTTTCAAAAAAAAAAAATTTCGCATTCAACATTCTAATATGTGCTTAGTATATCTTTTTAACTGTTTTAATATTTTAAACTATTCTAAAAAAAAAACAATAAAATAAGTACCTATAAACACTATAGATTGTATAATGTGTATCAATGGTATTCTTTCGTTTTACTTTTTATAACCATAAATATATATATGACTAGTAATTTAGTTTAAGTTATACATTATAAATTAAGTCGTTTGATGTTAGAAGTGATTTTGATTTTTTTAAATAATAATATAAAGTTTATACTTTAGAAATAGTTATGAGTGTTTAGAGAAACTAAAAACTGAAAATGAAGGACTGATACTAAATCAAAAGGAGTAGTTTTTTCTTTGCTTTTTAAGTAATCAAATATTTCTCGAATTTGAAATAGTAAATATTTATTATGTCTATCCCTTGTAAAAATACCAACTTAATTTTATTTAATGACAATATGCATGTTTAACTAGTTCATATAATAGAAAAAAAGCCTAACGACAAAAGAAGTGAAATAAGAATTTTTTAACCGAAAGCTTAAATTTCCATTTTTAAAAACCTAACTGTAACCTAAACCTCAAAAAAATATGCTATAATTCGAACCGGAACTGCTAAAAAATAAAAGTAACATTACCTGTTGAAGATTGATTCTGTTGAATTTTAATTTATAGTAATAAAAATAAATAAGTTTATATATATATATATATATATATACAAAGAGAATATATGAAAATCGATCTCAAGACAATTGGGTACAAGTACTGACGCCATCAACTTGCTCCCAAATAAATAACTAATTTATTAAAAAAAAATTTCACGTTATTGAACTATAAAAGTGTTAATATTCTCTAATGTGTTAATAATAAAGTTATAAATAATAAATTTACCAAACAAATTATTTAAAATTTTAAATGGATCAATGATAAAACTTTCCTTTAGCCCTCCTAAATTAAATGATGTCGAACAAGCTTACTGATGATACAACATATATTTCAAATAGATTAGTTATATCTAAAATGCTGGTAACAATTTCAAAAAATACTGTAACGAAAGTGGTTATAAAGGGTTTAAACAATTATTGTACAAATAAATAACTTGTAAAAACTTAAAAGTCAAGACGGATGATGTTCAGTAAACATCACTAATTAAATTCAATGTACAACTACACTAATTTATTGCTGTAACTCAGAAATAAACATTATTGTTCTTACTTATTTCATTTTCTTTTTTGACATTAGCAGACACAAAGATAAGGAAGAGTTTGTTAAATGTCAAATATACATAGCCATAAAAAAACATCGAATTTTATAGTATATAAATGTCTAACCACTATAAATTTTAATTAAATACTCTTTGGCGTAAAACATATCTTACATAGTAAATTACACAAGTTAAAAGCTTTATAATTTATTGAACTTGAATTAGTTTAATAAATTGGTATTTATAATATTTAAATGATTTTTTTAAATATTATCTTAGATAAACAAAAAAATGTATAAAGTGTTATATATGTTGGTCATACTTTGTTTATTAAAATAAAAACAGTAATTAACTACAACTTGATGAGTTAACATGTAACATGTGTTTTATCTACATTTGATTTCAACATCAAATATATTAGTTTAAAATATAGTCGATTTCCTTTCAAGAATTAAAATTGATCAACTAAAAATCAAAAACGTAATGATGACAAGTACATTAGTTTAACTTTTATTTATAAAAATTCACAATTCCCATTAGACTCATCTAAAATAAAAATTGAAACAAATAGAGTCCAAATTACGTCGACAGTTTTATGCGTAACAAATATTGAGGTAAGGAGTGACGACTTTGCACTTAATAATTAGCTAAAATCATATATCATTTACAAGAATGAAATATCCCACGAACTAGTGTATCTATTGTGGATAAATCATGTGATAATTCATGTGATAAAAAATTATCTAGTCGAACTAAATTTATGTCATTTACATGTAAAAAGTATAAAAAGCTTGGTATGGTCAAATTTTTGGTGACCAACAATTGACAAAAACATTGATAATATTGTTTGTAATTAATGTACGAAACTAGATGTTAAATTTAACGTGCTCTATTTGCCTCCTGTTTACCACAGATTAATTTGTAAGGTATATTAAGAGGTAAAATACTATTTTTATATATTACATATATATATATATATATATATATATATATATATATATATAATACATACAAATTAACTAAAATTAAAAGAAAACTTCCTATGGCCTCCTAAAAAGAGGAGACTTAAAAAACTAATATTATATTTGAACTCGGAAACCACAAAAACATATAAATCATCCTATTTTACTACACCAAAGAAGTTCTAGCTCATAATAATTTTGTCCGGATAAAATTAAATCAGAATGTTATATGGAGAAGATTTGATGACCATATTTGACCATTAAACCAAATAGATAGCTCATTATATCCCATAAATAAAAGTACTGACATAGATAATAATGATTATATAGAATTAACTGTATCACTTAGCAATACTAATTCAATAAAATGTCCTAGAACTGTTATGGCTAAAAACTTCATTCAGCGTTTCTTTCCCATCGGTTATAAATAATAAAAACAGGGCTTAAACTATGTACACATTTTTGTTAATATGAATGAAAATCTTATCTTGGTATGAATGGTAAATTGTAAGTTGAAAACTCACTTCCTCATTAAATTGTAATAGTTATCTTTATGTTGATATTTATTTAAAATTTTGTTGTGTTATAATGTTGTATAAATCAGTCTGTATAAAAGTTGTATAAAAGTTCTGCTCGCTAGTGCGACTACCAGCATGAACATAATTAACTGTTATATTGTTAATCAATATACACTCATTATCTTATTAAACCATTTTATGTTATCTTTCATATCAAATACAATAGGAGAGAAAATAAGTTCCTAGAAGATGAATAAAATGAAAGATTAATACAGGTTCTCGGTTAAATTTATTATCTTTAAGTTTTGTAAAAACTTTAAAACTTGAAAGCAAATTAATTAAAGTATTATTTTTATTTAGAAAAATATAATGGTTTTAAAATACTTTAGGAAAATTACCATTGAATACTCTGTAAGTAATAAAAATTTGACTGTTCGATTTTTATCACTAATAAAAATATAAATCCGCTATTAGGGGATTAATAGACGGTAAATTTTGTATTTCTAAATAGGAAAAATGTGAATTTTGTTGAGAAAATAAAATGTTATCGTTTATTTTGATGATTATTGAATTTTAATTAAAACTAGAGAAGAACATAATATAATACTAAAAGCAGTGGCATGCGGTGATATTTTATGCTGGGTAAGCGCTAAAATAAAATTTCAAGTTAAAACAATATAAAGGTATTTTATTAATAAAAATTAATTACAGTCTAAAAGTTATTTATAGATAAAATCCATTCGTCTTTCTTGTTTCAAAAATTCATTTATAACTTTATCATAAAATTCCGGATTATTTTTTTCTTTATGCAGAAGTTCTTAATAATAAAATAATAATAATAATCAAAGTATATTAATAACGAAAATAATCCGATATGTATCGTAAAAATATTGGAATTCCGTTTTTAAAATTACCGATAAGCGCTTGGCATAGCGCTTTCAACCGTCACGTAAAAACATGTATATCCCCTTCTACCGCAACCGATCATTCCTATAAATAACGATACGGGCTAGGCAATCCAAAATACAAACACTTCTGTAAAGAAATTGCCTATACGAAAAAAATTCATTTACTTTCTTTCAAAGAAACCTAATAAATTTTTTTTAATTGAATACTCAAATAAGAATTAATGAATAGTTGTAATTTTATTGTATAAGTCAAATTGTCAAATTGTCATTTAACATTATAAATGTTAATCTTTTTATTTCTTCCTTTTTGGCTGGGCATGCGCCGCTTACCTAGCTTGCCCTGACCGCACGCCACTGATTAAAAGCAATAATAAATAGAGACAAAATGTTAAATATTAAGTTTAACTTAGAAAAATTACAATACTGCCAAAGTTCAGTCGAATTTATAGACCACGTTATTAATGATTTAGGTATAAAAAAAGATCCAGATCAAGTTAAGGCTCTAATACAATTAAAAGAGTCAAAAAAGAGAAAGTCTCTTGAAAGGATTATAGCATTTTCAACTACTTCAGAGAATTTAAAACTAATATGACAGAGAACATTATCCCACTATGTGAAATGTTATAAAACATAAAGTAGCATTTAAAATACTAATATATATATCCCACTCCCTGTTTTAGCTTACTTTGATCCTATATCAGAAATAGTCATTTAAAAGAGATTCGTTAAAAAATGGTATAGGATGCTGCTTGCTCCAGAATAAAAGATTATTACAGTTGCATAAAATTCCTTGTACAAAGTAAAGCAAGATTTATTAATTAATTTATAACATAAATCTATTTTTAAAATTAATCAAACAACAACTTTCGTTGATATATTGATAAAATAAAAATTTCAAAGGTACTAATTCCTAACTTTTCTTATTACCAAGGCTTGATACCGATCAACCCACTATGATAAAAATAGTTATGAGTTAAAGATACACTTGAAGAGGAGGTAGTAAAAATTATCATATGAATAGACTCCCTGAAATTTTGTTTATGTGAAAATAAGTACTTAAAATTTTATCTTATTATAGTCGATTTTTACCGGTCATCGATAACTAAAAAAATCATAGCTGGTTATAAGCTGTAAACATTTAATTTCAATTTTCTTAATTTTTTAAAAAACGATCTTTTATAACAGCTTTTTACAAAAACGGTTATCTTTATCGGTTACAGTTTTAAGCAAAATTCGTTTTTTACCATGATCGATTAATCCTTTTTTTTTTATATTGGTTTTCAGCTCTACTTATTACTCTTTTATTGTGCGTAACAAAACATATCACTGAATATTTTGTAAATCGTTTTACTAATAATTCTTTAACTAGGAATTTCCTTCATGGATTCACTAGTTAGTTACTATTAAAATAATTTACATTTTCAATCTTATTAATACTTACGATATTGTAAAATACAGTAATATACCATTTTGTATACGTACAAATATCAATAAAATTATTATTTTGTTTATATTATAAAAATTATCAAAAAAATTGTAATATTTTTCCTCATAATTTACACCAGCTAATTTACATCCTATGTTCAAAAATTAAACAAAAAAAATTTCGATAAACATTTTATAACTGAAATAGTATCGAGCATTTAATGCTTTACAGATTAATATGCAAAAAAGGTACTTACAATAAATTTGACTGACAATTAGCTTTCATTTTTTTAGGGAGATTTACAATCACTTATTTTTTCTCATGCTTTATTAGTTATATATTTATTTTAATACAAAAAATACGTTCTAAGTAAGGAAGTCATATTTTTTTTATTCTTCATCTTGCTGTTTTACGAAATAGAAAATATGATAAAATAATGTTATTATGTAGTTTTTATAGAAGGACAGTTTGGCTTAATTTAATTTTCTATAGTTTTTGATAAAATAAGTATCTTATTTAAAATTTATCAACCTGTATTATTACCATTATAGCTAATAATATATTATGATCCACCTAGACAGGATTTTTTATCTGGTTTTATATATATTTTAGTTGTATACAACACTTTTATCTTAAAGTATTGTATATTTTAATTTATTAGAAAATATATTTAGCGTTAGTTGAGATAATTTATTTCTACACATTATGTGTTAGTATAGAATTAGTTTATAAAATTAAAGTTTACGGTATTAAATATAGAAATAATTCTTTAAAACCTTGATCTACTCTTAATATAGAGATTATTGAAAAATCCAGAGGAAAGTGTTCTAATTCTGTAAAAATTTGTGATGTTTGCACAGTTAACATAGCTCTTTCGTTTAATTTGTAAGCCGTTTTATTTTTACAACGTCCATAAGTGAAACTGACACCAGTACTTTGTTCTGTCAAGTCTGTTGCTTCAAGAATATTAACTTCTATAAAACATAATATAATAATAAATATTTGATGGAGTACATACATTAATTTCCAGTTATAATAGTAATAATTGCGTAATATTTAGTACAGAAAAAACATATCGAGGGTCAAATATAATAAAATAGCATAAAATATTATTTTTTCTTTTCTAATTTAAGTACATATCTGTGTTTAAAATCATTCATAAAATAATCGATTTCAATTAGCTGAGACGAAATTAATCAATGGGGTCATTCTATATGTTATCAAACACATTTAAAGAACGTATTATGGATAAATCATGTCTAAATTATAGTTTAATACTGGATCTGTATTGTTTTACATATAGATGCGCACAGAATAAATACACATATTTTAGATTTATTCATTTTTTAAATCAGCACACGTTTTATTACTTTAGGAAGTTGAATGCGATAACCATGTAACTTTTAAACAGTTTGGTTTTTGGTAATGCTGTAATGAGTTCAATGTATTTTTACATCTTTTTACTTTAATTAAGAGTTAGTTTCGTAGGATAACAATTGAACAATTAAGACAATTTTATCAGTACACGAGTCAATTTAATTGAAAATTAGTTGAAACTTGAACAAAAAATTTAGAAATATTATTTTAAATTAAATAATGTATAGGTAATTTTTATTATTACAACTAAAAATTTTCATAATTGTACTTGCTACATTATAATTTATATTTTATTTTATAGAACTTCATTGAAATGTTAGAAGTAATGTAAAAAACGTCATTTACAATTTTTTTTTTACAATAGCTAGATCTCCAGACACAAAAAAATAGAGCAATAATTATTAAGAAAAACATTTATTTATTTATAATCCATCTAGTTAGAGTTGCAAGAAAACAGTTTAACGATTTTTTATTTTTTAACAGCTTTTTCTATGTTCAAATGTATTTCAAATGTGTTAAAACATTTTTTAAAATAAATATATAAATTTTAAATATATTTAAATTATTAGCAAAATATTACTAATATAACATTGTGCTGTATAAATATCATATATTTAATCTATGAAATGTATTTAGGATATTAAGTATCTATTAATTCTAGTTAACTTATTATAAAAAAAGAGCATTTTTAATTATTCAACTTCAAATTAAAAATTTTTATTATTTAATACTATTAAATAATAATGAACATGTTCTATTAATTATTAATGCAGTCATTTTTTTAAAACTAAAACAGAATAGTCAGATCTTAAGTGTTTTTTATAAAATAACCACTAATATTTCTCTTAAAATAATTATTTTGTAAATTTTTTTTGGTTTTGTTGAAAAATAATGATTTTTTGTTTTATAAATAGTTAAGTATTTAAAATAACTAATGGAATATGTTATTTTTATCATGGCCCAACATAGCACTCCCACTCCCACTAAGGTAAGAAAATTTTTGTAACTTCAAAAATCCTGATGAATAAGTTGTCTCAGCCAGTCATTTTTTTAGTTGTATCATTTTTTAACATTAAATCTTTTAAAAGTTGTATGTAATCATTTAAATAAAATGAAATAGATACCCTTACAAGGGAAATGAAATAACTTAAAAATATTTAGCAAATTATAAATGAAGAAATAAATACTATTTAACACACCTAAACATTTTTTTTCTACATTAACATTATAGTGAAATCTAACACTGTAAAAGGTAAGGAAATTTAACAAATAAAATAAAATAGTTAAAATTATTATAAAAATAAATTATCATTACCTGAAACTGAATAATAACAGATTCTTAAAGTATAAATTAGTAATAAAATATTTTAATGGTATTATAACTATTAAATTATGTTAATGAATAAGTCCTGTTTATTATAATTACTGTAGATGTAACTAGAACTATATTATTAATAAGTAAATATTGTCATGTTATTAATTAATAACTACAAACACAATTTTTTTCTTAACTTGACTAAAATGATTTTATTATGTTTGATAAAAGTTGTAAAAATTTTAAAACTATTCCATACAGTTCTACCAATTGTTTTGATCTTTAAGTTGAGTCTGAGTGTAATTTTTCAAAAAAAAATATGAACTCTTGAATATAACTTTTTGGTTTAACTTACAATTATAAAAGTAATTTTATAAAGATTTATAAATATTTGTTTTGTACATTTTGAGTAAACATTAAGTAAAAACATTTCTGTTAAAATAGGAAAATGTAGAAATTTTGGAACAAATACTTTTTTTTATATAATTTTCCAGTATTTTTTATTTTGAAATAATTGATTAATAAAATAATACAATCTTTTATAATTTTTAATGATAAGTACGTTGTTTTATTGAGATTTTATGTATAACAATTGTATATTTAATTATTTTTATAATCATAAATTAAGGTTTACAAGCAATTTTGCTATATATGATATTTAATTTATACTTTATACACATAAACTTACTGAGTTAATCTAAGAATAACTATTTATCGACGGATATATTACATAATTTAGGAAAATATTTATGAAGTAAAATCACACATTTACTCATTCCTGTAAAACAGGCGCTAACTAATATTTTAAAAGTAATGATAAGCTTATTTTACTCATAATTATTATAAAGCCATATATTCTTAAATCCTTTATAAATTATTATTTTTTTTTAAATAAAAAATTCGCAATAAGTTGTTTGACGTATTAAGACTAATAAATAGGGGATGTTCAGTAACTAAGTAAATTGTTTTTATTGTTTCAATTTGTTAATAATATTTTATTTTTGAATAATCTTTTTAAGACGTATTCATTTTTCAATAAATTGTATATTATTGCGTTTATTAGAAACAGTTCCAATAGCCGGTTATTTTATTCGGTTACTTAATTACTTAGTAAGTTGATGTGTATAAAGTCAAATGCGAAAAGTCAAAAACTGAAATTTTTGATGGGAAGGGGGAAATATATTTTTAAATATTTGGTTTTACTGTCAACAGATCCAGTGTTAAGTTAAGGTGACCAAGATCCTTAGTTAAGTTACCGTATTTTTTTGAAGGCTTCGCCATAGGTGCTACAAATAGGAGCTTAGTCCCACACCCAGTTAATGAATTAACTCACCACAAAATTTAAAAATTATGTATATTACATGTATAGTGTTTTAAGATAGAGAGAAAATACAATTAAAAAATATTATTCAAATGGTGCAAAAAAAAAACATCATAAATAAAAGATATTTTGGCAGTTTTATGTATTATAGATATAATTAAGTGATATTTAATAATAACTTAATAATAATAAAAAAAAACGAACCTAAATGCCATTAAACTATAATAACAATAATTTCAATTTTAAACCTTAACATTCTTAAATATTCATAATACAATTTAATAAAATTCCATTTTTTTATATTTTATTAAAAGTTATAAATTTTGTAAATTTTAATAATACACAATGGTCATAAAAATAAAAAAAATAAAACAATACTGGAGAAATATATAAAAAACAATATTTGTTGCGAAATTTTTAAAATAAAGATAAAATAAAAATCTTGTAATTTTACAAAAAAAATTTATATTTGAAATTTTAATTTTTTTTTTTGAAAGTTGACACTTAAACCTAACTTAAAAATCGTTTAATTTTGATGAAACATTCCATTATTTTGCACAAATCCTATTAAACACCATTAAATAACTATAAGACAGTTAAGATAATTATCTAAAAATGTATATGTAATATAAAAAATCTGAGGTTTTGGAAATTAGCGTCAAAGTTCTATCTGGAATTTATATAAAAGACACTGATGTTAACACTAAAAATTTTGATGTACAAACATGATATTCCATTTGTATCAACTGTAATGTTATAAGGTTTCGTGTTTTTTTTATCAAAAGTGATTACTAAAAGTAAAATTTTGAATAAAAAAAATAACTGAATTTTAGCTTCGTAAAGAAAATTTTAAAATTAAAAGACTACAATTTGAAAAATTAGGACATGAAAATATATTGGCTATACATAGACGTGTAAAAAACAACAATATTAAAAATATGGTTTGACTCTGAATATGCATTAGAATAAGTAGATTTTCAATACCCAATAGAACGGTTTTATCTTTCTATTAAAGTTTAATTATTTAGCCTCAGTTTTTAATAAAATTTAGAATACTTACTATTTAAGATTAAGAATGAGCTAAATCTCAAATAAGGTAATAAATAGTAAGAGACATATAGCGTGTAAGTGTTTATTGAAAATTAGTTTTAACCTCAAAAATATTCGATAATATAAACCAATCATCATTTATTAATGTTGTTTAAAACAAACTATTTTTAACAATAAATTAAAAAATACTCTATTAATATATTTAAGCGGTATAATGTATAACAATACAACTTAATGTTATACAACAATTCTTCATAAATTACAAAAAATTTATTATGAAACTCAAACAAAATTTATAAAAAAAAAAAGTCTTATATTTGTCTTTTATAAATGTATAATGTAACAAAGTTTTAAATCATCTTCGTACGTTTACCAACCGGGCATTGCCTCGACAATAGTCTGCTGTGTCTGGCGGAAGATAAAAAAGAGATATTTAAGCTAGTTTAAATTTTAGAAGCCATTTTCCACAGCTTTGTGGAAGAGCTTTACCAATAAAATCCAAAAGAGTGTGATTTTCTATACTAACTGTAGATTGATTCATATAACTTTAGTAAAAATCATCAAATTGATTAAAAGAATTCTATTTTCTCAATTTTTAAGAATATATACTTTTTTTTAAATATACCATCTATGCATATTTATGCAAAATACTTTTAATGTTCCAAGCCAGCCAGGTGTTCAGCGACGACTCATATTAAAAAAAAAAAATGTATGAATTAAAAATTTTTTTTTTATACATAATTTAGATATATTTATTTTGAAAATTAAATCCTTTACGCTCACGAGAGGAATTAAAAATACCAACTTTTGTTGCTATTTTTAATTTAGACTATTGTTAATCTTTTCAACTTAACTATAAAAATGTTCCGGAAATACTGCACCCTTTTAACATATTTTTAGTTAAAGCTTATGTTACACAAAATTTAGAATAAATTGTCCCGACGACTTGTCTTCTGAATGTAAACAGTTTCCAGAGTTAAACAAAGAATATTATTTTTGTGTAAAAATTCTACGTTTTTCATGTCGTTATAATTTAATACTCCATTTTTTTCCCTATATTTTAGGTCTAACAGAACATAAAATAATCATATAGAATATGAGATAATTACCACCTCATTCTAAATGAGATTAATAAGGCACTTAAGTACCTCCATTTAACAAAAATTTTTATAAAAAATAATAAAGATTTAAGTGTTAGTTGATAATGTTAGTGTCTTTTTTTTAAATTATTGAATATCAATTTCAATTAGTTTTAATTACCGTAATAAGTATTTATTTATGTATTATTCTTATAAATCATGATATAATTAAGGAAATATGAATTGATGTTGCTTTTTAAATAATCCAAATATGTCACGTCTTCACTGTCCTAGGTTTTTTTTTAAATTATATAAAAAAAAATGAAATATCGATATAGGTACAGAAAAAATTATGAACATTTTCTATGCATATTTTTTTAATTTTATATTCTTTAACAACAATTGTTTTTTGGTATAAGTGCATTATAACTTTTTTTTGTGTAACATTTAAATATATTATAACGTTATTTTATAATAGGGCTTAACATTATTCAACATTTTGTCACTTAATAATTAAAAGGTTCTCATATAAATTTTAAGAGAGCGATTTTTATCTCAAAGTGTTTCTTTTTGCAACCTTCCATTAGAAATCATTAACATGTTAACTATAAGTATATAGTTGTACTAAGTGTAATGAAATTTGGTTATCAATTTTTTGTTAATTATAAGCTGAGTGAATGATAAATTTCTATGATATATGGTTTATAATAAAAAAGTTCTTCTTGTAAAACATTTTCGTTTTGATTAATAAAATATTTTATTATTTAGAACCTTTATAATTTGAAAAAATTAACGGCAAGGGTCAGTGATACCAACATTTGTAACTAAATATGAGTTAATGAATTACCAATTAAAATTAAAATTAATTTAATAACATCACAAATAAATTTAAATATCAAAATGTTCTTAGTCGATTTACGATTGATGATTTAAGATATAATTAAAAAAAAATTCAATATAAATATACTTAGTTATAATATAATTGTAATGAAATTAAATACTAATTATAAAACAAATTACATAAATAATAAATCCCATAATTATTAAAATACTTTTTCATTCCAAGGATATGAAACATTAGCTGTATAGAACTTCCTCATTCTTATTTATCCCTCAAAATAATATAGTTCCAACTAGAAATTCTAAACTAACCTTTTTATTTTTATAACATCCTGGATAATAAATATTTTATTGATATTTTTCAGTATAATTATGAAGCGTAAAAAATAGCTAGTCTATGAAAAATAACCATTTTACAAAAAAGTCGCATTAGAAACTTTTCATTCTAAGGTAACAATTTAAACATTATACAATTTTTATATTTAACTTTTTTTTAATTAAAGCGTTATTCATTTTTTTTTTTATTTAATGTTTAAAAGATATTTTATTTTTATTATGTTTTAAATTTAATAATTATAAGTTTGAATGCTTTGGTTTTATAAGACATGCATTATAATGCATTTTGACATATTTAACATTCAACATTTTGAAATATCTAATGCATTAAACAGTCTCTATTAACATTGTATCGTTTTTAAACAATATCCGTAACATATTTGTAAATAATGACCAGGTTACTAAGTTTAAAAAAATCTATACACGTTTAAAAAAATGTCAAGAGGAAAAAATGTTATGATGTGTATTACAATGACGTTGACGTCACCGCTTATTTGTTGCTTTTAAAATACTTGCGTTTCAAATGATAAATGATCCACCTGATTATTAAACATGTATCCCTTATTGATCGATTCATAAATAATTTATCGCATACTATAAGGGGATGCTTTTTCATAAAATCTATAGCCCATTTGATTGACGGGTAAAATGACACTTAACATGTGCAAAAAATATTATTTTATATAATAAATGCTAGCAAAATAGAGGAAAAGAGCAATTTAACATTAAATATTATGCTCTCGTATTAAAATAGTTCAACATGTCTAACTACACTGTAAAAGTTAGTAGATAAACTAATTTGGGAAAATGTTTATTTAATTTAATATATAAATGATGTATTAAATTATATATAAAAAGCATTTTTAGGTCAACTCAAGTTTTATTCGTTCAAAAAAAAAAAAAAAAAACCCAGCACAGTGGGGATGTGGCATAGTGTGGTCAAGTATAATGATATCTGATAGTGATTAAAATCACTATCATAAAAAAGGCTTCAATGTAAATCTGTAGATAGTGTTTAATTTTAAAAAATTGATGGATCTTTCCAAAAGCTACATGATCTCCTATTTTTTATTTATATCCTGATTACAAGTTTTATGATTTATAAGTGTAATATATAAATAAATATTTGTAATATATAAATATATAAAAGGAAATGGTGTTACTTAAAAAAAAAGTATGTCGAATGAAAGAAGAATATAAATATTATTTCTCATAAACAAATTGTATTGATCCATACACTTTTCAAAAAGTTATATTATTATAAAGTTAAAAATGTAAAAAATAAAATTGAGAATTTTCACACAAAACTAGCATTTGGTAACTATTTTCACCGTGAAGACAAAATAAAGTCTGAAAATTTATTTTCCATAATGAAGTATATTACATTATCTTTAATTTAAGATATGTATATAAGTATCAGAGTTTCCGGAACACTTTCAAAAATAAAGTTGAAAAAGTTTTACTTTCTATATGCATTTTTAAGTTTTGAACAGATGGTATTCGCATCGAAGCTAATATATATATTAACAAATACATTTATTAATAAATAACAAAATATTAATTATCATTTGAAATTTAACATTCACGTTGAATAAAAATTAACTTTAGTTACGATAAGAAAATATAACAGTATATAATGGTGAACTCAGGATTTGTATTTATTTTTTTATTAAAAACTTCATAACTGTGTATTTATGATATGTGTGTCAGGTAGATTATTTTTAAGAAACTATTTGAAATAATATAATTGTAACATGAAACCAGAAACTTAACTTAAACTCCTACAGTTTTATTATATATTGTACAATAAATTGAACAATTTTAATTTTTATAATTTTTGAACCAATATGGATAAGAAACACTAAATTTTACACCAAAAAATTTTAGTTCATGTTTCATAATATATACAAGAGGGCCTTGCGAAAAATCAATTTGTATAAAACAATATAGAAATGTCAATTTTTAAAATTTGTTTTTTTCGAGTAATGTTTTAACGTAATATAATTATGGTAATTTAATTTTTGTCATATTAAATAATCATCTAAATTTTTATAGGTTTAATTTAATAATGCCATTTATTTGTATAAACATAACGAATTAAAAAGAAATCTAATATTTAAAAATACACATCTTTAACATATCAGTAAAAATATAACAATAATAATATAATAATATTTTTTTGTTTTCTTATAGTGTTAATAATGAAATAGTTAAATTTTTACATACCATTTGAAAATTTAGCCAAAATAGGAAAAATTGTGAAATATGTAAAAGAACAATAGCACAGTATTGGAAAAAGTAAATAATTTTGTTTAGACAACATGGTATAAACGTCTTAAAATGAAAATATCAAACTATTCAACTTTTTTATTTCGTGAAAAATTGGATTTGGTTGTCCTTACGACATAAGAAACTATCGCGTTCCTGCATTTATGTGATCTATGTTGGACCACAGATATGCGATGACTAATTATTTTTCAGTAAGACGTTATAAGACAATAATGTAACTTTATAAGTAGGAGCAGATTGTTGATAATGTTATTTTTTGATAGTACTATTAACTATATTAGTTAATTGAAACACCTTATTCCAAAGATTTGTGAAGTGGGTATCACTTATTATTAATATTTATTTATTTATTATTTGATATTATTCTTGGGTGTGATATTAAAATAATTGTCTATTATTCATATTTTAGTTTAAAAATTAATTTTTAAATTTTTTTTCTAAGATAAAAGTAAACTAAAAGATAAATTTAAACAAATTCAAATCTTGAAATTTTTTTAAGCTTTTTTCTTTTTGTAACAAATGGCCTTCTTTACTACTATTATCACGATTAAAAAATTATGAATATAATAATCGAAAATAACTATTTTATAAGCACTAAATAAATAAATCGTTTTGAATTAATTTTGAAGTTTTGAAGTCTCGAGGAAATAAAAATTTTAAAAATATGCAAGAATTTTTGTTACAATTGGTATGTATCATTGTATCAAAAATGAGCACTATAAATTAAGATTAAGAATTATTCTACAATCGAGCTAAATAAACTCTGCATAAAATAACTATGAAGATGTTAAGAAATTTTGTCAAAAGGTTCAATAAAAAGTAGTTACTAAATTTATTTTAATTATAGTAAAGTCTTTAAATTATAGTAAAGACTTTAAATAAAGTCAAACATAACATAGTCTTCGAAAATACTAGCATATGAATTGATACATCTGTTACTCATCTACAGTGTGCACATTTATTTTAATGAACCGACCACCAGTAAAGAAATTCATATTTGTGAATTGAGTGAGATCGCCATGTATGATTTTCATATATGCGTGATATGAGAAACATTAGTTAAACTAAATTAGTTTAATTCATAATTTAAATAATACATATAACATATAGAATTTTCTGAACTTGAAATAAAATATTATTTTCTGGATATTTGATGTTTATTAATGTGTTAATGTTTAAATGATATTTGAACTTTATGAAAAAAATCGCTTCGTTATACTAAGTAACTTAAAAGAAAAATTTCTAGAAGAAAAATACAATTTTACAATTTAAAATCCAAAGCAAAGCTCTAGCGAGTTCAAATCAAATTATTAAGTCATTATTTTTTTCAGTAATCTAATTATAATTGAAAAAGTTACTTTTTAACTTATATAAATTGTTACATCAAGTTATTCTTATACAACAACGTTAAATCAAGTTATAAATTTATTTTTGACTTAAATAATTGTGAGATTAAAAAAAATATGTTAGTTAGCTTTTAACTTTATTTGAATTACTCTTTCCAAAATTAACTTGATGATTTTTAAGAAATAAGTATAACTTGCTCAACCTTGCAATCAATCATCTTTTCTAAAACTCCGAAGACATAGTTAAAAAGCAAAAAAAAATGTCTTTTTCACAACTAAAAATATAAAATAAACTAGGCAAAAAGTTTTTGAATTCACCGTAATATTAAATGTTATAGGGCTGATTAGTTGATAATGTAAAAGAGGAAAAAATAGTTCAATATCAAAATAGTTGATCGTAAAAATAACAAAATATGAGTAATAATTACATTAAATAAAGTCACTTTAAACATTTTAATTGTCAAACTAAGTTGTTACATTAGACCACATAACTTCTTATAATATTCATCTACGAGTAACAATTGTAACATTATGTTTGTACACATAAAATAATTTAAAATAATGTACATTTTTTACATACAATTATATTATCCTTAATAAAAAAAATAAATCTTAGTATAAAGAAATTAATTAAATCACTCATTATTAATTGATTCGTAAATATTATTTATTATTATAATAAAATCTTACTGTCTTAAACATTTCAATTAAGCACTCGAACAGGGTGGGCTTGTGTTTAATATATTAATAAAATTGATTAGATAAACTAGCCAGAACAATGCATGTCAATGAACTTAATTTGTTAGCCACTATGCTATTTAATTAAATGCCAGATGTAAAGTCAAACGTCTATTAAAAAATTAATGGGTAAATTTAATATCTTCTATTTTCAGTTTAATTCTTTTACTGTTTACTTATAACAGTTGAGGTATACTTGAAAACTCTATTGAAATAAATATTAATTAAATCTGCCTATTAAATTAATATAAATATTATCTACATAAAAATTACATGATTTTTGTTATGTACATTTTATAATTTACTCTTCAAAATTTTATTAAAAATACAGTTTTAAAATGTAATTTAATTAATTAAAGAAGTACAATTATATATTACAATTATATAAAGCAACTGTTAACTTTAAAAAATATGGTGGTAATAATTTCCTACTTAATTAGTACTTTAATAAAGTTCCACTTTTTATTTATTTTTCAGAACCGTGATCACCAACACTGAGTTTATAATGACTCATAAAATTAGGTACAATTCATCAAAATATGATAGTTATTTGTAATAAAAAATTTATCAATAAAAATTTTTAATGTGATGTAGCACCCTCAATAAAAAAAATTACGTCATTAGATTATAAATTAATCGATAAAAGCCTGTACACAATGGTTCAATTTATATTGAAAAGTATCTTCGATTTTCAATACTCAGATGATAATAAATTTTATGTTAAATAGTTAAGGTTTAATATTGAAATTAGATTTTTTTATGAGAAAGTTACAAATCAATTTTTGTATTATTTGTAAGAAATCTGAGAAATTTTACGTCCAATATACTAATATTACCAATAGCGCTATTTTATGAGATAGAGAGAGACATTTGCTTCTCTCTTATAAAATTTAATTAATTAGCAACCGTAAAAAAAAAATCAATGTGAAAACTATTACTAATAATACTTAACTAACTATTAACAAGATTAATACTAAGTTAATAGCAATTTTATCTTCAACGCGAACCTGAGAAGAGATTTTACCATCACATGTGATTTTTGTGTCTGTTGATAAATATTCTCAGCTCTCATTAATCCAATTCCGATAAATACGTTATTAAAATCTGAATTTTATCTAGTTAAAGATAAATCCCTCAAAAATTAATAAAATTTTCTGATTTTTTTTTTTTTTTTTGTAATTAGGAGAAATATCTCAACAAATTAATATCGTGAAAACCATTAAAACTTATATCAAATTGAAAACGTACAATATTATTTTATAAAAAGCAAACCATTTAATACTATACTAAAGAAATGACTCACTGTACAAACTATATTACAAAACATTGTAGCTAAGATGGATCTTGAATGATCACACAAAATCTACTTTATTAAAATCTATTTTAAACAATTAAAGCGTTTGGTAATCTTAAACCACCTAAAACTAATTTTTTTCTAAACTGGTTTACAACTGTATATATGATGTGGTATCGTTTTTATTGAAAAACGAATTTATCTTAATATATTTTAATATTTCTATTAATTTATATAATTTTCTTAAGTTCACAAATGGAACACTTGAGGTAAACATTAAGTATTTCAATTCAGAATATTTACCTAAATAGAATAATATCTTGTGTTAAGTAAATCTTAGTATACTTCAAATAATTAAAGTGCTGATGCATAATAATGTATAACATTTATTTTGGATTTAACAACTTTTTAAAATATACTTTATGATTAAATAACTTGAAATATTTTTTGCTACTGATCTATAAACTTAATTTATTTTATTGGCTTATTATATTTATAATAAATTTTCATTTATAATTAATTTTATTTAAACTATAAGTTTTATTCATAATCTTTTAATTATAAAAATAATTTTAATAGAAATAATATTACCTGTTTTATTATCATTGAAATTGTTATAAAGTTTGTAAGTTAAAATGAAGAATATTTATCTCTTATGCAAACTTCCCATTTACCATTGTAAGAAGCTAACAAAACAATATTCAATTCAGGCCATAAGAGTAGATTCTTAGGCATGTTTAAGGTGATATGAATGCATCAGTTCATCATATTACAATAGCACAAAAATTAATGAATATACAGACTGCATTTACTTGATGATCATAACATTCAAACAAAAATAATTGAATGTCGTACTTGTTTATTTATTACATAAAAAAATAACATATTATAAACGTTTTTATATGTAAAAAATCTGTTTGTAAATCCAAGGATTCTTTGAATTAAACAAACAATCTGTAAATATTTCTATTTGGAAAATTCGACAAAATATTTTATATTCTTTAATTTTTCAGATAAACTAATGAAATTATAAAAATTGTAACAACTTAAATTATAAAAATAACATTTATATCTACAATTTACATTTTATGTTTTTTTTTCTGCGTGTTCTCTTTTACTAGTTATATTCAAATAACTAAAAAACTGCCCTTATTATTTACTTTTAAAATTTACTTTATTAGAACAGCGGATATCAAATAAATTAAATGTGGTAAATTAATTAATTAATTTAATCATCGTGGAAGATTATGTTTTTAAAGTAAGCATTATTTCATTATATCCAAAACTAAATTATAGTGATTCACAAAACTAGGCCATAGCCAATAAAATTAATTTTATTACTGAACTTTCTGATAGAGTGGTAAAAAATATTTGTATTATTAACGGAAAGAAATCTAATGGCAATCATAGTTTAGATTATGCAAACTCAGTTTTCACTTATCTTAATCTATCTATTAAAGCTACAGGCGTTATGCGTTTTAGGAATAAGCCTCGACCACTAAAAGTTACTTTACCTGATGCTACTCTTGTACATTAAGTACTTAAAGCTAAATCCGGTCTTCATAATATACCTTCTTTAAAATACATGTCTGTAAACACGGATAAAGCTCCTATGTAACAGCAACAACTAAAATAGATTTCTTAAGAACTACTCTACAAAAAAAGCAATGGTGATATGAACATTCAAATAAGATGCGTCAATAGTCTATGCATTGATCTCAAAAAACTGAAATGTTTACGCCCGTCTACTTTTCTACTCCAACGGTGCATAATTCTATTCATTATTTTTCAATCATATGTAAAATATGCTAGTTAAGAATATTTATAGAAAATATGGCTTTTTGGAAAGAAAAGATCTTAGATGAATATTTTAGAAAATGAAATACACGTCGTTATTTTTTTTTTTATGATGTCGATATTCGCAGATACGCAGCATTTATTATGAATAATAGTAAGACACAATATTGTCAACTTATAAATACACCAACTGGCAATACAGAAAGCATACCTATTAATAAAGTCATAATTGACAATAAACGCCCCGAATCTGTGATAGTGAATTCATAAAAAACCAATTAGCTACCTGCATTTGTAATCCCTCTTGTATTATACATCTATATTAACTCAAAAATTTGAAACTATAAAGTTTTCTTTATGTCTAATAAACGAATAAAGCAATATTAAAAATTCAAATACCATTTTATATTAAAATAAAAACCTAAGCTAATATTTCAAGAATAATATGTAAGGCAACCAAAAAAAAAAAATGTTTTAACTATTTTTATTCTGCAAGTAATTGAGGTAGTTTTGATAAAAAAATCAACCTGTATATATAGAGATAGAGGTATTTATGTGTAAATTATTTTAATAAATAAGTAACATATTAAACAAAAAATAAATAAATTTTATAATAACTGATTATACAATATTTATTGTCATGTATATGCTTATAAAAACTTATCGTCTTCTACGACGTCCCCATCTAAGTGGTTGACCAACTGGTCTATTTCCTTTGGATGGCACATCTGAATCTGGGAAAAAAGAACTAAATGGTGATCGAATTACATGTCTACCATTGCCACTCATTTGTTTCCATGGTTTCCAATGTGTAAGGAACGATAAAGCTCGTTTTCTATTTTCTGCAACATAAATTTATTCAAACACTATTTAATTTCATAAAAAAAAATTTTGTTATTTATAAAATAAAAATTGTTTGATTGATTCATTTTAATAAAAATATTTATAGTAATCAAATCTTAAATTTTAAAACTTAAAAATTTTTGATTTTATAAATTTTTTAATAGTTGCAATTTGAATAAATGTTTTAAAGCGCTAAATAATTTTTTTCCAACCTAAAATACATTTTTGTGTAATAATAAGTATAATATAAAAAAAATGATCTCTTTTAATATCTATAATTGTTAATACTAATTAGTTTTTAGACTATAAACTATAGATCATAAACATCCAATTTTCACGTTTTCTGTTTAATTCCGTTTACGAATGCAAAGATTTGTGAAATACATAATACTGATATTTTAAAATTTTGTATAATAATTATTCTTTGTTTTAAATTAGATGGCGGGGGTAGAAATTATTCTTTGTTCCAGTGTTTATAGTGCGTTGAGGGTCGTTTTAAATAGTATAATCTGGACTGGCTATGTCAAACAGATAATTATATGGAATTATATATATAGTGGCTGTATTGTCAGGCATAATAAAGTTTTTCAATACTGAATTATAATTACTTCTATTCTTATCTTGTATTTTAAGGTTCATAATAGTTAAGCTGTAAAAAAAATGTAGAAGATGCTCATCATTTATTTACGGAAAATGTATAGTAGCTACCAAAGATGAACATTAGGTAGTTAAAAAGTCAATTATTTTTACAATTAACTTTTAAACTTAACTAGCTTAATTTATTGTTGACATAACTTAAGTTTTATTAGTTGATTAGATAATAACCATCAAGCTGACATTAATAATGTAACAGAAATTTTTGGCTGCATACGTAGTTTTACAAGAAAATAATCCAATCAATAATAGAATTTTAGAAATATTTCTTAACTAAAAACAATTAGACTAAGCTAGATTGGAATAAAATATTCAAAACATTGATGTAATAAGATTGTTATATCAATTACTCTTAAAATAATATTATTGTGAATATTAATTTGAATCAATGTGATATTATTAAGGTAACCAATCCATTCAAAATTTAATATAATTCTCAAAATGTTTGAATAGGATATTGTGGGGTGAGTATATGTGCATGATAACAGCTAATAAAATAACATAAAATATATAATACATTTTTATTATTGAAATATCATTAAAATATATTTGTTATGATTTTTTATTTCAGTTCAGTTAACAAATTTTGAACCATTTCGTAATGAGATCTTTTAGACAAACGAGGTAACACTTGTTAGCTTATGAAAAGGACTTAGGTTCAAATACCTATGAAACCTGATTTTTTTTACGAATAAAATTGAAGTTTCGTGATACTTTGTTGTGTTGGTCTGAATTTTTAAAAAAATGTATTCAATACCATATAAATCGGAAAGTACCTAACGCGTTAAATAAAGTAAAACTTTCGAAATATAAGAATGATTTTTAATTTAATAATCATCATCAAAAAAAAGATATTGAAATGATAAACTGTACTAATTTATCCTCGGACGGCAAAGAGTATCTATGACTCTTTTAAGGTAGTCAATAACAAACTATTGATTTCATTTATTTATTCATCATGTCTTTAATGCTAAGGCTCATGTATATATTTTTAATTCTTCAAAGAGTCATTTAGGAAACACATTTTTAATTTAATTTTGTTTCATCTAAGAACTTTATTAAGGTGTAAAAATTTTTTATTGAAGGTTGGAAGATCGTATTCAAACGGTTGGATATCTCAAGCCTTTCATTCTCATCTCTATACTTTTTGTATTAGGTCAGAATGTGTTTCACTGTGAGCTCCTCTATACAGGTTTTGCATGTAGATGATTCTATTTGACTCATGAGTGATCCTAGTGTGTCCAATGCGTAACATATTAACTACAGTAATTTCTATCCTTTTAAATTTTAATAGATTTTATACCATCTATAAATTAATCTTTTGATTTCCGTGATTTTAGTGGTTTGGTTTAAACGGTGATATTTTATTTTTAAATCATATCTAGTCGAATAATCCTCAAAAATTAAAAAAATTTTCCTTGTTCCCCATAAATGAGAGGAACCACCAAAAAAATTACAAATTTAAAAATCGCTAATTTTTTCAATTTTAGCTTCGATGCGAAGCTGAGAATTGGTTTTACTATGATGTGTTTTTTTTTTTTTTTTTGTGTCTGTTATCACTTTTTCTCAGCTCTCACCGAACGGATTTCTTTCAACGATACGTCAAAAGATCACAAATCGTATCTAGTCGAAGACATTACCCTTCAAAATTGAAAAAATTTCCCTCGTTCCCCGTAAATGGGGGAAACCTCCAAAAAAATTACAAATTTAAAAATCGCTAATTTTCGAAATTTTTTCAATTTTTTTTACTAAAAACTGCCGTAACTTTTTCAAAAATGAACATATCAATATAAATTTTTTTTATATAGATGCTTGATGTCTTTACCTATCATTTGGTATATTTTTTTTGTAAATTTGACCTTTTTTCGGCCCACGGGGGGGATTTAAAATGAGAACTTTTTCAAAAAAAATTTACTTTTTCAACTTAACTTTTGAAAATGTTCCGGAAGGTCTGACACTTTTATATATTTCTTAAATTAAAGCTATTGTAATGTACTTTAATTTGAAAAAAAAAAAATTGTCCCGACACGTGTAAATTGTCACTAGAGTTAAAAAACATGGTATTTTTGTGTTGAAATTTTTTATTTTATATTTTAGTTTTCTAATAAATAGAAATAACATATTGAAAAGTGTATGGATTAACATAATTTTTTTATGAGAAATAATATTTTTTAATTATCCCTTTTTCATTCGACATACTTTATCTTAATCAGGATATTAATAAGGAACTAGCAGATTATGTAGNGATATTAATAAGGAACTAGCAGATCATATAGATTTTGGAATAATCCACCAATTTTTTAAAATTAAACACTATCTAAAGATTTGCATCGAAGCAAATTTTAATAGTGATTTTAATCACTGTCAGATATCATTATACTTGATCCAACTAAGTCACGTCACCACTGTGCCGCGACCCCCCTGTGCTAGTTTTTTTAATATGTATTTTAATGTTTGCATAAATCATTATATTTATTAATGTAATATCGTCCTCCATTGATACTTATATTGTTTTCCTGTCAGCTCGTTCGTTTCCTTGGATATCCTAATGTCCACGTATCAATATTAAGACTATATACCTTTGTTTGAAGATTTTACTATGATGTGTTTTTTTTTTTTTTTTTTTTTTTTTT
>NW_026099572.1:39398567-39404394 GCF_025091365.1 Daktulosphaira vitifoliae | reverse complement strand
TCGATTTTATTATTTATATAATATTTAATTTTATAATGCTATAACTTATTGAAAAGTTTATGGATCCACACAATTTTTTTATGAGAAATAATATTTTTTAATAAACCCTTTTTCATTTGACATACTTTATCTTTATCGAGATATTAATAAGGAACCAGCAGATCAAGTAGCTTTTGGAATAAAACACCAATTTTTTTTAGATTAAGCACTATCTAAAGATTTGCATCGAAGCGTTTATTTTTGATAGTGATTTTAATCACTGTCAGATATCATTATACTGATCCAACTATACCACGTCACAACTGTGCCGCGATCCCCCTGTGCTGGGTTTTTTTTTTTTTTTATTGTTAATCTACTTACATCCTTGTCTTTATGTGTTTTGTAAGTTTTTGAGTATGCTATGAAAATTGTTGAAAATGACGTTATTTTCTTCATTTTAATTATTTTCGTTAAAATATTCTATTACTTTAAAAATTGTTGATTCCCCGCTGTGTTAATGGACATTTCTATTGGTACGGTATATTTTATTTACGATTATTGTAAACTATTGCCAATCCTACTTTATCGTTTGTTATAGATATGTTAAAATATGTTTTTATAGTTATGTTTTTAATAATATAAAAATTAATATATTTCTATGGATATTTTCTTTAAAAGGAGTGATAATTTTTGAATTTGTAGGTAGAGTCTCTAATAGAGGTCCTCCATAGTTGTACTAGTGTTCTTCATAAATTAGAAAATTATAAATAAAAAAAATTCACATTATGAGTTCTTTAATTTTATTTAAAATTAATGTCTTTTTTAAATTATGTTAAATTTATGATTTGTTTATTTTTAACTTTTTACTTATTGAAATTTTTCATTTTTACTCATTTTAATATAATTATTTCCATTCAATTTTCGGGGAGCTTCAATTATTACGCCTTTTAGATTATTGACTTCTCAGTAAGTGTCTGATCTAAATTTCTGCACTACTTATTTGAGACTTGACTAGAACTTAATATGAATTCTAAATAAATGTAACATACAAAGTAACTCTTATAGAAAGTTGAAATTTATAAGTCGATTATCAGAAAATACTTTTTGAAGAAAGACGACCCTCTTGCACTCATAGAGTAAAATACTAAATAAATTACTGATTATATATATAAATATATTAGGTCACTAGTATATATTTCAATAACTCTTGTTTTCAAATTATTATCAACCTATTAAAAAGTTTTGAAAGAAAAATTACATTTTAATACAATATTTTGGTTATTTTCAAATGTTGAAAAAAATTTTTTTTTACAAAATAATATTCAAAATATAATCTTTTATACAACTGAATCAAAATACTTAAAACTTTTAATCTCACTTATCACATTCTAACTTATTGTTACTGATCTCTCCTCATTTCACCTATCTCTTGTATTTTTTTGTCAAACTCGTACTCTATAAACTCTGTCTTACACCTACTTATTAATCTTATTACCTTACTTATCTTAATTCCTTTTCTTTTAAAAGCTGATGTCCATACCTACAGCCTTTGATTAATTTTTTCCCTATTCTTTTCTATTAACATTATATCGTCAGCAAACAACATACACCACGGTATCTCTCCTTGTATTTCCCTAGTAATTTCATCATCACTATGGAAAAAAACCAGTGCGTGTTACGAGTACGCGCGTATCTGTGTTATAAAGATTAGCGTTTTTTTTTTTAGTTAAAGTAAATCATTAAAATTAATTCAATTCTGGATATTTCAATAGTAGAATCTTTTTAAATATCAAAAATTACTTAGAAATGATTACTATGATTTCTATTTAAGTGTTCTAATACGATAAAAATGCAAAAAATAATGAGTTTTTCTGATAAATTTACAATAAATAGTAATTATAAAACTTTCTGACTGCATATTAATCTTAAAAATAACATTGTTTTAATTCTCATAAAATTTTCTATTTAATGATTCATTCTAGTCAACGAAGGAGTAATTTTGAAGAATAGCAGAAAAAATTCCCAACAAACTTTTTTTTTTTTTGTTTTAATTAGGCAATTGGTGGATTATTCCAAAAGCAACATCAACTCTTATTTCTTTAATTATATCATGATTAGTAGTTCTTTGATTTTAAAATATAATATATGAATATATACTAATTATAATTATTAAATTTAGTATGAAATTGATATTTAATATTGTAATTTAAACGGAGAAATTATAAAAATAATAAAGAAGTTATATTTTGCTTTACTTTTACGTGTATAAAAATTTAAAGGGCTTGATACAATAATTTTCAATAAAAACTGTTTGTTTTTAAAAGTTGAATTAAAATATGTATAATGACATACTAATAGTCCTCAAGATTGGAATTGAGCTTTTTTTTTACAGCCTCGCAAAAGTTCAAAAATATGAGCTTTTTTAATTTTCTCAAAAAATATTTAACTTACAAAAAAAAGTTTCGTACAAAAGTTGTTTAAAAGACAATTATAAACAAAAAAAGTATCGTATATTTTTTCATTTAAACAAATATTTTTCGAGTTACATTACATTTAATATGAGTACTAAAATTTATATTCCATTTTTTTCATTTTACGGTTACTTTTTATCATGTTACACTTACGTTAGACACAATGTTATAAATGCATATGTGTGTATGTGTCAGTTTATTTATTTATTGTATCATTAAAGTGTAGTGTATATTAATATACAAGCGATAGGGTAGGTAATTGATTTGACGCTATATTATTTAAACCCAACTAAACGCTAAATTGTACATTCCGAAACAACAATCATATTATGTCAATTGCCAGATTATGCTAATCTATGCCTCGTCCACACTGTGCCTCGACCCCACTGTGCTACCGTTTTTTTTCCTTATACTTTTCTATTGTCTCACACAGAATTCTGGCTCCATCATTGACTTTCCAAGGAAAAAACTAAACTGGTTCTTTATTATTGATGTTTCTCCTTTTATTTTTTTTCTATTACCATCTTCCCAAAATTTTCATACTATGATTCATAAGCTATATCCCTCAATAATTTCCACACTTCTGTATTTCTCCTTTGCTTTAAATATCGCCACCACAATATTATTCCTCCATTAATTTGGTATTTTCCCTTTTAATAGAATTTTATGAAAATTATCCTTCAACTATCTTATGCCAACACTGCCTAATATTTTCCATTCTTCTACTGGCACTTCATCTAGTCTTACTACTTTATTATTTTTCATTAATGCTACAGCCTATACCTCTTGCTCACTAATTACATCTAATAGTCTTTCGTTCCATAATATATTTTCTAATGTCTCTCTTGGATACTTCTCATTCAATAATTTTTCAAAACACTCTTTCCACCTTTTTTCACGTCATCAGCGTTTGTTAACATCCTCTTATAATCATTTTTTATATACCTTATATTATGATCTTAATGTAATAATCAGACAACTTTTTTTTACTTTTGCAAGTCTATAGACTTTTTTTTCACTTTTCTTTGTTTCTAGCCAATCATTCCTCTTAAACTTTGCCTTACATACAGCACACTTGGATTCTTTACACAAGCGTTTATATTCGATGCAATCTTCTCTCCTTTTGCTTTTCTGTCATACTTTGAATTGCTTTTTCTTACTTTCTATGATTTTTTGAACGTTCTCATCCCACCGCCCGGTTTTCTTATTTCCTGGCATTCTACTTTTATTCTCATCAACAAACTCCTTTGGAGTATTCTTTACAAATCTAACAAATCTATTACACACATAACATTCCTACTCCTATAAGTTATATAATGTTCTTCCATCTTTCCAAAATAAATAAAAACCATACAAGATCATACAATGTTGTAAAATCCAGAATTCTTTCTCCATTCATTTATCTCTATTCTTACTTTATATCTATTTTTTCACCTATATACAAGTCCAGTCTAGAGTTGAGTGATGATGATCCTACACCGTTGACATTACAAGCGTTTGGTTATGCCTGTACACATTACTGATGAAACAGCTATTGCGCAAGTTGTACAAAGTTAGTAGTTCTTAAATAGAAGTTTACCTATTTTTTAATTGATAATATAAAAAAAATTACAATTATGTTCTTGAAATGTTTTTTATCTGATCAACTGATGTTATTTAAGATTTTTGAAAGATTCATATTTAATTTTAAGTGAAAAATTATAATTGATTTGGTTTTATAATACTAGAAGCAGAAATAACCTATTTCGATTACTCATAAATTATTTATTTTACTAGTTTTCACAAAAAATCTTAAAATCCTCTTCTGCTATCTTATTTGTCATCTCTTAATCTAAAAAATTAGTCAATGTGACTGCGTAGAAAATGAAAACTATTGTATTTGAAACAATAAAATAACAATAGTATAGTGGACAAAAATCATTTAACTTTAACATGTTGTAACATCTGGTATGTGATCAGATAAAAAATGGAAGAACAAAATTATTTTTAATTATTTTCTATCAAATTAACAAGTGAAAAATAGATGTTGCTTTTTAAAAAAATTAAACTTTTTAAATTAAGGTTTTTTAACTGTGATAATGGAATGAAAAAATTATAACCTTTTGTAGTTTTTTAGATTACATCAATTTTCTCTCTAAAAAAATTAAAAATATTCCATAGTTTTTGCGAAAATGAAAGTCTTACCACACTTTTATTATTCTGTATATATTTTTTTACGTGTCACCTTGTATACTTTGCTTTAGTTTAATATATTAGACCAATCGATCTAAAAACTTGAATAATATCTATTCTAATAGATTATGTTTAAATATTGAAAGAATTCTCTTAAATTTAAATAAATATTTGTAAGTGAAACCATAGAATTTTTTTTAGAGGGAATTAACTTTTTAGTTTGGACCCGCCCTCTTATATCATACTGTGGTACTTTAGTGTAGTTACTTGATTATACATGTTTTCTTTCGATAAAAATATACAATTTCTTTACAATGCAAGAACGAATTTGTGGTATCTACAAAATGGAATAATAAATTATTTTCAATAATAGAAAATGGTACATTTTTTTCATGAATTAGTATGGAATATTTTGTGTTACTACACTGGAGTACTCACAGTTCGATACATAGAACCTAACAACAAGCTTCAATATGTTTATATAAAAGTATTTAATTAATAAAATTTATTAACAATGGGTTGTAGCCTGTACTTTATAAATATATATATGAATTTATAATTTATAATAAAACTTCTTACCCTTTTTCAATGTGTTATCAATTATATGTTGTTCGTCATTTTCACCTTCCGGTGATCTCCACGTTCCTAATCTTGCTTCACTGTTATCAAACCAATTAAATAGCTCGTTTACGTCATCATTAAATAAATGTCTTTCATCGCTTGTAATAGTAGTGACCAAAGCCAATAGTATTACCCACCGAAATGTCATATTGAAAACAATTTTGTCAGGCCACGTCTAGTCTGGAAAATTATTATTTACATACTTAGATAATTTTCTTATAAATATTTTAAAAACGTCTTATTAGAGACAGAGTCTTATTTACATTTAAGCAATGCTTATAGTTATCAAATAATTGCTAACTTTCAATATATAGACGGAGTGGTGTTATTCAAAACATTTTTAGGGTATTGAATAACTTCTATTAAAAATTTTCTTTTTTTCAACTTCCCTTTAGAAAAAATAGAAATTCATAAATTTTTAAATAAAAAAAGTTATTAAATTTATTTTAAATTATATTCTTTATACAAAAAAAATTGATTGAGTAAATGTCCATAACATTTACTTAGACCATTTTTTAGCTTCGATGCGAAGCTAAGAAGGTATTGGTTTTACTATGATGTGTTTTTTTTTTTTTTTTTTTTTT
>NW_026099572.1:39379082-39395676 GCF_025091365.1 Daktulosphaira vitifoliae | reverse complement strand
AAATTAAACACTATCTAAAGATTTGCATCGAAGCGTTTATTTTTGATAGTGATTTTAATCACTGTCAGATATCATTATACTTGATCCAACTATACCACGTCACAACTGTGCCGCGACCCCCCTGTGCTGGGTTTTTTAATTCAGTTGTTAGCTATGAGGGCTAGGATTTCTCTTGGAAACCATCTTCTTATATACTACTCTACATAGACATATTCCGTCAGATCTAGAAGGAGATTGAACCTACCAAAAATGATTAAAATTACAATTGATTTTACAAAAAAAATATTTTTACAGTTAGGAACTCTTGTCTAAACTTAAGTTGGACCTCCTCAAAATTGTTTAAATTGCTTCCATAATTGCTTTATTGTAGGCTAATAAGAAAAAAGCTTTACATTTTAACAAAACTCTCAATTATTTCTTTTCAAAGTTAAAAAACTTCTAAATATTCATAAATTAATTACAAGGTGATTGAATAATCATATCTCACGCAATATCTTCAAATATAGAAAAATATTTGACTAATTTTTCATTTCAATCTTTTATAAATGTTTAATATGCTACAAATTTTTAAAAATTTTCCTTTATTCCACTTTCTTACGCCTTAAATCTAATTAAACTTTGGTTTTCTAAAGGGAAACATATACATTTAATTTGTTTTAATATTAGAGTATACATCAATATTGGATTTTATGAGATCATACAAGGTGATTATTTTAAAGCTAGCAACTCAATTTTTTTTTAAATAATAACTATTGTATGGATTTTTTTTTTTTTGGCTTTTGTTAGTTGCATGTGTATCTCTAATTATCTGTTATAAAATATTTTTCATTCTTTTCCCTTATTTCTTGAAGTTATTAACATTTTTTTACCTAGACAGTATATAACTATTTTATGAGTATTCGTAGACTATTGATTGGTTCATTTTTATCATATAATACATTTTAATATCTTTATGTTGATATAGGTTATTTTTGAGGTGACAATCGATATGTGAGCACACATTATTTTCCGTTTACTACATTTTGTAATTATTTTAATTAATAGGTTTATCTATTTTTTCAAATTTATATAAATAAAATTTGTCTACTCGCTGGTTTTTCAAAGACACAACTCAAAATTATGTAGGAGCTCAAATCTGTCTATGATTACAAAAAAATCAAGAGATTTTAATTGGTTAGCATATCATATCATTTTTATTCAAACTACAGAGTAGATATTACTGAGTATATTCGAAAAACAGCTTAACTTGCTTATCTACTCCTCTATCATAATATTGCCACATAACTCTAAATTGACGTCGGTCAATACTACTACCTTATTTCAAACGATAAATAGTTCCAATAAACTCTTATGCAAATAATAACAGTAAAATTACAGTATCACCTATTAAAATTATTTGATCAAATACATTGTACAGTAAAGAACTTGACCCAGATACCTACCGCATGGATATTTAGTAAATCTAAACGTAGTTCATCATCAGGTCATTCTTTTAACAATCCTAACTCTACTTATATCACAACTCTAATAAATAAACTCTCCAGAATGTCTATGTCCTTCAAATGGATATCAAATCTATGATTATTATATGTACTTTAAGTCTTAAAAAAAATCTTCAAACGATTGTTCCACTAGATTTTACTTTCTCCTTAAGTAGAAAATGAATAAGATTTCCGTTAAAATTGTTAAATTGAAGTCTGTTTTTATAAACAATCGGATTATGGTCTTTACGATAGTAATCAGAAATAGACATGATATCAAATAAAATGCGTTTCAAAATCAAAATCATAATTATTAATTATCAAAATCACTTTTTTTGGCAATTTTAATCAATCTCATAATTTTGAGAAAAATCAAAGTAGTATAAAAATTTTTTTTCACCTTTCAAAAAAAAAAAACATTTGATAAGAAGTTTTACCTCATTAAGTCTCCTAATTTAAAAATTTTAATCGCTTTCCATTTATCTACTACAAAACTACTTAAATTCCATAATTTTATAATCTTTATTAAGTCAAAATAGTTAAATTGAAGGAATCTGTACAAAAATAAGATAATTCTATATTTCAAAATATTTCAAAGAGCTGAAAAACTAGATAATTTTAACATATATCAGAACATTTTAAAAACGCTGTATTTTTTAAATATTTATCTTACAAATTCAAATTTGTTTATTTATTTATTACGTTTAGAAATATTTATATTAGGCTTTTAGTAAGGACGTGATACCATATAGTCTGCCGATTTTGAATTATTAAAAACCTTTTTATTGTACCATGTAAATTTAACGATAAGTGACCAATAATTTCAAAATAAATTTAAATCAAGAACTATTTTAGCGACAATGTTTCATTCATTTTAGCTTCGATGCGAAGCTGAGAAGGTATTGATTTTACTATGATGTGTTTTTTTTTTTTTTTTGTCTGTTACCACTTTTTCTCAGCTCTCACCGAACGGATTTCTTTCAACGATACGTCAAAAGATCACAAATCGTATCTAGTCGAAGACATTACCCTTCAAAATTGAAAAAATTTCCCTCGTTCACCGTAAATGGGGGAAACCTCCAAAAAAATTACAAATTTAAAAATCGCTAATTTTCGAAATTTTTTCAATTTTTTTTACTAAAAACTGCCGTAACTTTTTCAAAAATGAACATATCAATATAATTTTTTTTTATATAGATGCTTGATGTCTTTACCTATCATTTGGTATATTTTTTTTGTAAATTTGACCCTTTATCTGCCCACAGGGGAGGATTTAAAAAGACAACTTTTTCACAAAAAATTAACTTTTTCAACTTTTTCAAATGCTATTTTTGTGTGAAAATTTTCGATTTTATAATTGACATTTTTTACTTTAAAGTGCTATAACTTTTAAAAAAATGTATGGATCAATACAATTTTTTCATGAGAAGTAGTATTTATATACATATTTCATTGGATATACTTTTTTTTTAAATTAGACTATTTCCCTATATATGGGAGGGCTTCAAATATAAAAAATGCATATAGAAAGTAGAACTTTTTCAACTTAACTTTTGAAAATGTTCCGGAAGGTCTGACACTTTTATATATATCTTAAATTAAAGCTAATGTAATATACTTTAATTTGAAAAAAAAAAATTTGACCTCTGGACTTTTCTTCACGGCGAAAATGGCTACCGAATGCTATTTTCGTGTGAAAATTCTCGATTTTATTATTCATATTATATTTAACTTTATAATGCTATAACTTATTGAAAAGTTTATGGATCCACACAATTTTTTTATGAGAAATAATATTTTTTAATAAACCCTTTTTCATTCGACATACTTTATCTTAATCGAGATATTAAGGAACCAGCAGATCAAGTAGCTTTTGGAATAAAACACCAATTTTTTTTAAATTAAACACTATCTAAAGATTTGCATCGAAGCGTTTATTTTTGATAGTGATTTTAATCACTGTCAGATATCATTATACTTGATCCAACTATATCACGTCACAACTGTGCCGCGACCCCCCTGTGCTGGGTTTTTTTTTTAAATTGCATTGGTTAGAACTAAACTCTACTATCTTTAAAAAAAAATGTATGTTGTTAATAATGCCAAAAAAATTATGTTTGAATAAACTGATTATACATCATTTATATCCAATTTAACAAGTGATGATGATTCTTATGAAATTCTAAATAACATCTTAATAAGAGAGAAAATATTGAATTGTTGGGAACTGACACTTGTGACTCTTTTACACTTTTAGAACAAATCAAATTTCTTTTTAAATTTGATTTAAAAGTGCTGCAGTTTTTAAAAGAAAAAATAAAGATTTTAACCAATATCCTCTTTATATATTTTTAATTACTTTTTTCTGACGCTGTTGAACGATTATTTTAAATTTCTGGAATAATTAAGCTTTTACATACACCAAAAAGATTATATCATTCAGATAAAAATTTATATCTATGGTATTAGCTATTTTTTCACTTTTTCTAAAGTGTCCCATCGGGTTTTGACATATTTAATAACTTTAAATCCAGTGAATATTTTGCATTACTTTTCTTTTTTTAATAATTTTAACAGTTTTAGATTACGTTAAAAACACATATTTTATTTTTTGTTCCTTATAAAAAAAATATTTAATTTTTTCGAAATTTAAAAATGACCATTTTTTAGTTTTTTCTTACAAAAAATGTTGATAGGTTAATAACATCTCTAGTATAAGTACTTATTGAGATACATGCATTTTAATAAGTACGATATAGCATGAGTGGAGTATGCTTTATAATTATATTTTAGTGAGTACTGAGTACAGAACCCGCTCTATATCCCACTAACTATAAAAATGCGTGTAACTCAATAAGTACTTATCTAATAAAGTTGTTATCGACTGATCAAAATTTATTGTAGAAAAATAAGTTTATTAATAACATAATAGCTTATCGATCAGTTAAGTATTGTATATGTACATCGTGAGTCGTATATGACATCTTGTATTGGTACATTAGTTTATGAACATGTTATTTATATAGTAAAAAAACTCTTAATGTATAATACCGAGTATTTAAGGATTAATCATTGACTTATCTTGACTGAGTCCCTAACAGAGTGGGTGTGGAATGCGAGAAGAGTATACGTAACCGTCCATGTTACATACCCACTTTTTGTATTTTACAAAATAGTACTTATCCTAAGCTGTTATCGACCCATCAAAATTTTTGTAAGAAAAGAATTAAAAATGGCTATATTGGAAAAATTATTACTTTTACATCAGAAAAAAGTAATAAAAAATATGTTTTTAACATAGTTTAAAACTATAAAATGTATTTAAAAAAATAATAACATGCTAATAAATAGTCGCTGGATTAAAAGTTATTAAAGATGGCCGGGAATCCGGTACTCTAAACTTTTATATGCAGTTGTAACGGTATGAATTTTGCAATGAGTTAAATATTTTTTGTAATTGTATTCTCTACGTACATTTTCTACTTATCTAATATAAAAAATTATAAGAATTACTTATACCTATTTAAAGGCATTACTTTTATATTTGTTTTTTGAATTACTACTTAAATGTACTATTTATAAAAAAGAATATTCCAAATAATGACTGTATAAAGAATGTTGTAATAATTTAGTTTCAAATTAATAAATTTGTTTTTTAATTAGATATTTTTTTATTAAGGTTTTATTAATTTTTTTATTATTTATATTAAATCTAGTAGCTCAGCTATACAAATTTTTTCAGTTTATTAATTATTAAGTATTTTTTTGTTCATCTCTTATGTCTTATAAGGATACTTCATTATTTAAATAGCAACATGCCGTCAGTGTAGGATCATAGAAACGTTTTAACCAAAACAAATTTTAATTTTTTTTTTTACTGAATTATTTAGTTTTTTTTTTTAGAATCGATTGTGATAACAATAGAACTCTTACAAATGGAGATCTCTTAGAGATATAAATTATAATTTTAGTTATAATACCTCTAAAGTAACATAGTTTAAAATCAACATTCAACAAAAATAATTAGAAAAAGTTGTTTAAAAAAATTAATTTTTTTTTTCTTATTAATACATTATATGGTGTTTAGTAGGTAAGGAAATGGGTTTTTATCAGTTATATTTCTCAGTTGCACTCATCCTGCTCAAGTATAAAAATGTCAATGTCTTACGATTTATTGGTCCAAAAGTTGTTATCAACTAATGATTTTGTAAATTAGATTATTTGTTTTTTTATAAGCTAGTTAAATATGTACGTTTCAATTTAAAAACATTAGTTTGACACCCTTATGTGGTATAAACAATAACGTAATTAGAATTTTGACGCCCTAAGAAAAATTTTATTACTGCCCTCAAATACCTTTCAAAACAGTATATCATACTTCCATACTATTATTATCTACTGATTTTACTCAGATATCTTTTGATAATATCATGCAAATTAATAATTGCAGTGCAGCCGCTTTCCAAAATGTTAAAATATTTAAATTTATTGATTGATGAATGAAGTAGATGATGGATTACGATTACAAAAAATGTTGCCGCCTTAATTCTAAAAATTTTGTTATATAGGCGATGGTATCCATTCGCCTTAAAACGTTCTTGGTATAAGAGATGAAACGAAAAGTTCTTAGCGATTTATAAGTCAAAAAATATATGTAACTAGAATAAACAAAATTAATTTTCGAAATTAATTTCATTAAGTGATAAAAGATTACTCTGTATACATGTAAAAATTATTTTACAAAAACAGTTTACACGTTAAAATTTAATGGCATAATATTATAGATCATTTTCTAAAAATAGAAAAAACATTTTCAAAGAAATAAAATATATACAAATATATTTTTTGATTAACATTCAAGTAATGATATCTCACATTCAAAATCGTTTAGTGAGACTTTAAATATTTAAATAGAATTTAAATAGTAAGAATGTGAATGTTTCTAAACATAAATCATATAACAAAAAATAGATTCAAATGCTTTGTGCATTTAAAAAAAAACTTATACAGACATGTTATGAAATTTAATGTTGTTTTGCAAGTAATGAATTATATGTGAATTCAATATTTACTGTCGTAGTAAAAACATAAAAAGGTAATCCATCTATTTTTGAAATATTTAATACAACAGCAATTAATCTTAAATTTTTACAAACATTTTTTTTTCATTTAATATTTCTACTTGTAATGGTATCACTTTGTTAATATATAATCAATATAAATTTAATTAAATAAGTTTATATATCACAAGACAATTATTTCTAAGCTAATAAGTGTTAAATAATAAAAAATCTGTTTTTTACATTTTTTAGCTTTGATATATTATTTAGCTGAAAATTTATTATTTTACTATATCTAGTTTTATTATATTTATAAATAATTACATAGATGCGTTTTATTCTAGTGGAACTAATAACTTATTAATATAAGTTAAGGTAGCTAATAGAAATTTTTGCTATCCATATAAGAGATTTTATTTCGTTCGTTCGAAAGAATAAATTTCAACTATCTGCCATTAAAATACAACAACAAAATTTATTTTTTATATTTTATAATAGTAGGTAATGAAAAACTGAAATAACACATAATTCTATTATTGCTCCTTAAAACAGATAGTTCATTATCTTCACATGGGTGCAATTCATATATTTTTTCGCCATTTTAAATTTTTCGCGAATATTTTATTTCAATACTATACTAAACAGTCTATTAACCATAATTATTGAACATTTACTTAAATTATTAAAAGCAAATATACTGTTTCTTATTAAATTAAGAAGTTACGTTAAAATATAAAACGAATTTAACTTCTAACTTTTTAACGCGTTAAAAAGTGTTTTTAAATTTCAAAAAATTATTAAAAATATTGTATTTTAATTTTTTTTTATTGAAGACAAAAAGTAATAATAGATTTTAACGTAACTAAAAATACTAAAATCGTTAAAAAAAATTACAGTGAATTGATAATTGGATCAAAAGCCATTAGATTTGTCCTATATTCATAACTCACTCTATATAATATACAGTATATATATAGTTATCTTAGCTGCTACGTTTAAGTGCAAAATATGTTTAATATGTTTAAAATATGCGGAAATAAACTTTCTGGAATAGCAAAATTGTGTGTTTTTATTTCTTTGATATTTAAAAAGGTTTCAACAAATGAAAAATAATAATATTGATATATACCTTTCAAAAGCACAAATAAAAACGTAAGTGATGGGTTGAATACAAATTGTATAAAATGTATTGTTGTGCTTTTAAAATCTATTCACGATGGCTTTTTATTGGGATTTATTTAGACATTATTATATTGGTTCTCGTATAATAAACAGTAAAGTATTTTGTCAAATAAGTAAATATGTAGTTTATATCTATATGAATGAGATAACGATGAAAGAGATCTTTATTATAGCAAGACCTAACTATGGCCGTACTTAGGGATGTTTTAAGGGTTCAACCCCCTCTCCAAAATGTTTTTAAAGTTGAACAATTAAATTTACAGAACTTATTAATGCAAACATGAAGTCTACTGTAATATTCACGTTTACCATGTGTAATTTATATATCTTATAGAACAATATCTCTTCTAAATATTTCTACATATCTTATTTATAAAATAAAAGCTCTACTTCTTGTGGACCATAATAATTAATTTAAAAATTACATAAATAAAGTATATAATAAAATAAATTAAATAATTACTTTCGAGAGTTTTATTCTAAGTGTTGATTGAATTTTCTATTTAATAGTAATATAATAGAGCAGTTTTATATATTTTTAAAAATAAAACTACTAATTTTTTACTAATTTAAAGAATTATTGATGACTTATACCCACAGTTACCTACGATTAAGATAACCGTGCTCATGTCCCTATTCTTGTTGCTAGTAAAGCTATTAATAATATTATATAATTTTAGTTGTAAAAACTGTCAGAGAAAACATTGTTTTTATTAAAACAAATCAATTAAAAAAAAATACTAAGTTTTATCTAAACAAAGTATGTTTTGGGGGTATTTTTCAGATTAATTATGGTATATAAACAACTAATGTAGGAAAAATTAATGTTCACTGTTTTATTATCATTTTGAAATGTGTTTATTGGTAAAGCAAACTATCATTCTTATATCAAATTACCGCGTTTGATATTAAAAGCTTACCTACCAATTATTCTTTTTAACCTATTTAAAGGCAATAAAGCGGTAGCACTTATTGGTACAACAGTAATGTCATAACTTACATCAATTAACTGTACTGTACTGTTCTCAATTACTTAAACTTAGAGTGTTAATACTTCTCTCAAAATCTAATGAAACTCATTTTTTTTTAACCCGAACATAAATGTGTAAAAAACATAAGGTTGTCATTCAAAAATCAAATTTTGTTAGTGATTTCAAGCATAATGGATGAAGATAAAATGTTTAATGTTTTGGTAGAGTAGCTCCTCAATTATTAAAATTATTATTAAAAAATTATTTTAATTATTAAATTTAATAAATTATTTATTATATTTAATAAATTCTAATTATTAAAAAAATTTTGTTTTTTGTAAAAATTTTTTCAATTATGCTTTAGTTAAACAATCACTCTATATTTTATAATAAATTACCTATTATGGATGTTCTTGTAGTTTCAATTATTTCATTCCATATTTAATTTGTATATAATACTTTTTATTAGAGAGATTTCTTTTTTGACATAACACGCTAAAAGTTAGTACTCACATCTAAACTTTAATCATGCTTATGTGAAAATTATACTAATTTTTGTAAGATTATTTCCACTGTAATGTGATGCATGATATTTCCATTGATATTGAAGAATTGATTTAAATTTATTAGAATTTTTAAATTAAAACTAAATGGTAGTATCCTAAAGTCATTTTTAATTTTTTTTATGAAAATATAATTTAATTTATGGCATGAAATATAATTATAGATACCATACATGAATAGTTATTTCATAAAATATAGATATTATTGAACAACTATTAAAATTAAAATTTTATTACTTACGTTCAGTTAAAAGACTGTTTAAAAATTGTTCGGAGCACACAAAAGCTTTAGTCAGTATGACTTCAACGACTGATTTCAGTATGTCTGTGGGAAAACTCTTTAAGCCCAACTATCCCACCTGTTGAAGACACGCCTCCCTTAAAAATCTGTTCTACCCTTGACGCTTGTTGCTAAAACACATACTACTAGTGGTAACACAAATTATCTATAAAATTATACATTTAACTAAATAAAATATATATTATACCTTTAAATATGGCTAAATTGTGTACTTATTTGTAAAATATGATTACATTCTAATTCCTTGTATGAACAAATAGTAATATTTCTAAACTTCAAATAACTCATTATTATTATATTACATTTGTTGTAATATATAAAATATTTTTTAGGGCTAGTGCCAAATTCTTTTTCATTATACTAGCTAAAAAAGATCTAATTATAACTCTAATATCTTTAATTCAATAATTATTTTGTTGTCATTTTTTATTAACAATTTTTAAATTAATAGACTACGTTTAAAGCAAGACTTAAATTATTTATTTTTAATAATAATAAAAAATTTAATTAAATTTTTTAAATATTTTCAACATTTTAAAATATCCTTTTTAGTAAAGCTTTTTTACAATACATTTTGATACGTTGATAACAACTTTAGGATAAGTACTTATTGAGTTATAAAGATTTTAATACATACAGTGAGTATCTATCGTTACAGCTTATAGTGGTGTATATTTATACTCATACTTCATATCAAAATTCATCGTAAAAAAGCTCTATAAAAACAACTATTATAAAATTTTGAAAAAATTTTAAATTTCTGATTAACATTAACAGATGTGTTACAATATCGTCCGTGATGTTAGTTATATTATTTGATTTTGTTTAAATATTTTATTTTATTTTTGTTGCCTTTCTTTGTAGACATGGTTTTTGATACACTCGTATTTTTGTCTATGTTTAATTTAATTTTCTTTTTTTTAACAATTAAATTAAACTTCTTATCAATTTTAACTGTAATATTTATTTAATTGCGCGAGTAACTTAAGTACTCCCATGTATTTTATCCCTGTTTCTTAATTTAGATACGGGCTACGGTATGTTTTACATATCAACCACTTACAACTTCAATTATCATAGTTGTGATCAATAAACTACGAGGTATTATAATCATTTATACATATAATGACATATTAACTTAAATTAAACTATTAATTAACTTAAAATTAAATTCCACCTATGGTCCGGTAATCATATCTGATAGATGTGATACCTCGCCTAGGTGGTGGCGACCCTTGCTACTATAGCTAGTCATTATGCAAGTGGCAACCCACGTTATTGTAGCAGGCAAACAAAAAGCCCACTTGCAACCTTATGGTAATAATAACATTTTTCTATGTACCCACTGTTGGTTTAAGGTAATTGGTAAAGTCACACGGATGACTTTTGATTATTGATTTTAATCGTTCTTTGTATTTAACAAAAAGGCACATTTATTAATGAATCTTTTAATTTATTAACTGAGAGGCATACAGAACCCTTACAAATAACACTTATTTAGGAACCTTGGATAAATGGTGACCAGATTAAGGAGCTAAATCTAAAAATTTTTAATCTGTTTCATAAACAAGCAGATAAACCAAAAACTTGCATTTTGGTTAAAAAAAGTTAAAACCAGTTTGATACTTAATCTATCTAGTGCAGACTTGACTATTATTAAAGTAACACTAAGTGATGGTAAAAAAATATTATAGTAGCCTCAGGATACCTACCATATGAGACCCAAGAAGGATGCTCTTTAATTATTTCAAAAATGAATAATTAGAACTCATCCTAGTTATAGATACTAATGCTCACCACACTATTTTGAGGAGCAGTAACATCAACCAATGAGGAGAGGTCATAATGGATCTATTACTGACTACAGACCTCAATACACTGAATAGAGGTATCAAACTTACCTTTGTAATCAGGAACAGGCAGGAAGTCATTGATCTGACAGTTTGCTTAAAAAAGTTATTTCAAAGATAGAAGGGTGGAAAATGTCCCCGAACCTTCTCTTTCTGATCATAGGCACATACGATTCACTTTGGAAATTAACAAAATTGAGACGTAGTACTATAGGAACCCGAAAAGAGCAAACTGGGATAACTACAAAGCAGATATTTTACATGACCTGAATAATATACAGGTTAGATTGGGGTTGAGACAGAGTACTAAAAGGGCTGTAAATATACTACAGGACTCTATTGTCTCAGCTTACAAGAAAAACTGTCTTTTAATAGTAAGGAAAGATACAGGTCAGGGTATACCTTGGTGGATCTCTAACCTGTCTAAATTAAAAAAGAGATCACGTAAGATTTTAAATAAAGCGAAGAAATTAGGATTGGAACAACACTAGGAATTCTATATGGACGTCCAAAGGAACTACAAATCTGCATTGAAAAAGTCCAAGCTGGAAGAAGTTCTGTAGTGAAATACAACAACTTCCTATAGAAACTAGACTTCTGCGATCACTAAGGAATGGATCAAACAAAACAGCATATTCACTAATAATGATAATAAAACATTATCAAATTTGCTAAATATACAATTTCGTGGCTCTAAAATTAACAACAGAGAACAGTCACATGATACACATAGCAAACAAGTGGCCTGTGCTGATTGGAAACTAACCAGGAGAGTGATAACCCCAAGTGGAATAAGATGGGCAATAAAAGCCTTTGGCAGTTTCAAAGCTGCAAGCTATGACGAATTTTTCCCTGCATTTCTGCAAGAAGGGTCAGAGCTAATCGTCCCCCATCTCTGCAATAGAGCACGCCTTGCCTATGGTTATCAACCGGAAAGCTGGCGAAAGGTCAGCGTGGTGTTTATACCATTATGAACTATTTTGAAGCAAAATACTACAGATTAATAAATTTCACTTCATTTATTCTTAAGACTATGAAGAAACTTATTGATAGGTACATCAAGAAGGTGTCTCTAAAGGAAAACCCTAATATGAACACCAACATTGTATCAAACTAGAAAATCTACTGATACAGCTCTACACTGTCTAACAACTAAGATAGGAAAAGCTGTAGAGAATAAAATGTATGTAGTAAGTATATTCTTGGACATTGAAGNTGTATCAAACTAGAAAATCTACTGATATAGCTCTACACTGTCTAACAACTAAGATAGGAAAAGCTGTAGAGAATAAAATGTATGTAGTAAGTATATTCTTGGACATTGAAGAGGCTTTTGACAATACTCCCTTCAATACTATGTGTGAATCTGCACATAACATGGAATAGAACCACTTATTACTAAGTGAGTAGAAACCATGCTTAAGGAACGCTTCATCTTGGGACAGTTAAATGAAACCAAAGTATCAAGAGTGTTAAACAGGGATGCCCACAAGGTGAGGTTCTATCTCCCTTACTATGGTATCTAATATTAGACTTGCTTATTAAAGTGTTAAACAAATACTGTTATACACAAGCCAATGCGGATGACTTAGTTATAGTAGTGGTGTGTAAATTCCCAGACACTATTATAGACTTGGCACAACAGAGACTAAACGCATACATATATAGTGCAGTAAGTATTGTCTATCTGTTAATCCAAATAAAGCAGAGGTAGTTATGCTCACTAGAAGGAGAACTGGACTAGACAGTCTTGGCCCACTTACTTTAAATGGAGAAGAAATTAGCTAAAAATCAGAAGTAAAATACTTAGATATTATTTTAGACAGTAAGCTAAAATGGAAATCACATGTTGAGTCAAGAGTCAAAAAAGCAAAGACCACACTGTGAACTTGCAGCAGAGCCCTGGGAAAGACATGGGGTCTTAAACCAACAGATATGTATTGGCTGTACACTTCAATGATTAAACCTATGATATTGTACGGTGCCCTAGTTTGGTGGACCATAATAGCACTCGTTACAGTTAAGAAAGAACATAGTCGCATACAGAGAATTGCTGCCATAGCCATCACTGACGCATTTAGAACTACACCAACGATCGCATTAGAGGCACTAATTGGATTACCACCTCTGCATCTAGAGATTAAAGCCTCGGATAAATGTCATCATGTTAATGGGCAAAACACCCTCTGTTTTCCAAGCAGAGGTGATAACAATACTGGTAAGAGTTCAGAACCTTCTGGTATACAAAAAAAGAAAGATAACTAACTTAAGTGATAGTTAAGCGGCTCTAAAATCACTCTATAACAATCAGGTGAATTCAAATCTTGTCCTCGAATGCAAGGATACTTTAGAATCACTATTGAGGTTCAACAAAGTTACACTAGCGTGGGTACCAGGACATAACGGTGTCACTGGAAATAATTTTAACGCTACTTATAGAATTTACAATATTTACAATTTGTGTATTATGGAAAATCCACAAACTACGTAATTTTCAACACTCAATTTTTATTTCTTGTATTTATTCTGCGTTCTGTAGTAGATTAAGTTATTGGGACTCATAAAAAAATCCTAGGAACGTTAAAATTATTTCTCCATCATAAAATTTTCACCAAACGTTTTAATTGCCTAAAGGAAAGTACTATGTAAATTTGAAAAAAATTCGTTCAGTCACTTTTGTGTAATGAGATGATAAAGTTGGCTATTTTCAGCAAACCATGCGTGTTCAAAACCGTTAAACGATAAAAAAAAATTATAAATCGATTCAAATATGATATGGGTTAAAAGAACATTACTAAAAGTTTCTGAAAAGAAAAAAAAAATTTTAATTAAAAAATTTTTTGACCTTCAAATTTCGCTATTAAAGTACTGCAAAATTTAAAAAATTTAAATCAAAATTTTGATGTTCAAAAAAATTCAAAATTTATAAACTTATGAATGAAATTGAAGTACTATTTAATATGAGTAAAACAGTGCTAGTTCCACAGTGAAAAAATATCACCGCAAGCCGCACCATCATCAGTTAGTATTTTTAAAATATAATCGATAGGAGCAGCACTAGTTGACAAAAAAATATACAAAAGTGTTTTAAAACATATCTTAAAAGAATGCATTTTACTCACTCTGTATTACATTTAGAGCTTTAACACCTATTACAAAATTGAAAGAGGACAATATTTCGAAGACAATCTTATAGCCATTTTGGGATTAACCTAATATTAAGCTTAATAATTGAATTTGAAAATGTACTTTTTTATTAAATTTCAATCAATTATAACTCTTTACTAATACAATATATCCAAAAACGCATATGAGATTATCTCCATAATATTGTTCTCTTTCGTTTTTATAATGGGTGTTATTGCTCTGAGTGCAGTACTTAGTGTGTAAAATGCATTTTAAAAAGACATGTGTTACGCACTACAATTGGCTGTATAACGTCCTCTTAACTAGGCTCTCTATTAGATACTATCTGTAATCGTGTTCATATCAAACACTCTATTATGATGTAGAGATATTCTTCATACTGTGAATTGTACCAAATAATAAATAAATCGTTAATGATAAGTTGTTTTGTGATATCACGTTTCTGATAGTACTTATGACTTTTCAACTCTCAAACCACGACTTAGAAAATAAGGTTGGCGTACTCTACCCCCTCACAATCTTAAAATATTTCCATTTATTGAGTCGAAATAGTTTCAGATATTGTCCGCAAAAACGCATTTTTAAGTAAATGTGAGATCATAAAGGTATATTTAAATATGTATATATGTCTTCTTTTTCTTCGTCTTTATCCCAACTACTTGGGGTTGTCCACCTTTATACTAAATTTCGGCTTTACGCGATCTTCCACATCATCTAGGCACACATCAGCTGTTCTCATATCGCATTCCTCTCACCTATGGTCCCCGCATATATCAGGGATGGGACAATCTGCCTAAGTTCTCTTCAAGACTTTTCATACTTTTTGACAAAATTTTACACAGGCTGTCGACCTGACGTAACCTCATTAGTCGCCTTTAACCACTAGCAAAGGGTCCGTGTACGTATTCTAATCCTTTGTTAATAGAGAAATATATATATATATGAAAAACCTCAAATTCCTGTAAAATAATGCTTTTCCGTACAACCAAAGTTAAGATAAAACTAGTTTTATCCCATTTGTGGTACAACATTTGAAACATTTACCATTCAATAATCGGAACTAGGGTTGAGTAATTCACGAATGAATCGATTCCGACTAGAGATGTTAAGTTCGTGAACGAATAGTTCATTTGAACTATTCTGAACTGTTTCAGTACCTGTAACTTAACAGTTCACAGTTCGAAAAAAATTGGTAGCAATGTATAAATGAAATAGTTCGCGAACTTCTTTAAAAATTCTTTGTGGTTCGTTGCAGTGTTGAGAAGGAACTGGTTCCAAAAGGAACGAATTCCTGGAACGAGTTCTTTTTGAAGGAACTGCTTCCTTTTAAAATAAAGGAACGAGGAAAATGAACAAATTCCATTTTTTAAGGAACGTGAACGGAAATTACAGTTCTTAAAAATTTTTATAAACATGTTTTAGTGTAGTTTTCTTCGTATCTAGACATTAAAATATCAAGGTATTTTTAGTTGACTTTTGACAATGGAAGTCCCCTATATACCCAGCCGAGATCGTAGGCTGTTTAAATGAATCAATTGACTATAGAGTTATTATCACATGTAGGTATACAGTAAATATTAAATATATGTGTACATATATTAAATAATGCACCGAATATTATCGTCGTTTCTTGTTAACTAATATATGTTAAAGGTTTTGGGTTTTCTGATTTATTATTTCTAACTTATATGTAGACAATAGACATTGGTCGCGTTGACACAAGTCGTTAGCATTTACTACCTGTTTATAAATATAATTTTCGAATACTTTTAGATAAGGAATACTACAAATTTGTTTTGTATTCGACTGCTGATGAAAATCATTGATGACCGTTATCATGATCTCATTGCCACAATTTTTTAAATAACTTGGTTACATAAAAGGAACGAAGAGTGGAACGAGTTCTTATTTTGGAGGAACTGGATCTGGAACAAGTTCCTTCTTAATATAAAGAACTAGGATCTGGAACGAGTTCATATTTTAGAAAATGAACGGGGAACGGAACGAGTTCCATTTAAAAAGGAACTTTCCCAACACTG
>NW_026099572.1:39344580-39378803 GCF_025091365.1 Daktulosphaira vitifoliae | reverse complement strand
TTCCGACAACTAGATTTGATTGAATTGATTCAGCGTGGTAAAAAGAATCGGTTCATGGGTAACACTGATATTTTAGTATGTACTAAGCAGGGATGAGTAATTTACGAATGAATTGATTCCCCAGATGATTCGATTGAAGTGATTTAGTGTGGTAGAAGAATCAGTTAATGGGTAACACTGAAATTTAGCTTATCTCGCAATAAAAGCACACCTAAATATACCATGATCTACGTTATCATTGTTATAGCAAACAATTCTAATTTTCTAAATACCATTAGTTCGAACCAAAAAATGGATAAGCAAGAAAACATCAGACCACTTTTCTGACTAGGAATATTTTTAACGGAATTTAAAAAACAATGCATAATAAAAAAATGTTATATCTGGCCCCCCAAATTACCAACAAGCAACTGTTACTATTTACTATCAAAAAAAATAATGATCATAAAAATCGTTGTATAACTATTTGATCTTTTAGTGTCTAAACATTATCATGATAAAACATTTTTCTCGTAATTAAGTTCAATATGAATAATTATTGTTTGAATCACTGAATTGATTCAAAGAATCGATTCATTTAAATGATCTGATTCGAAAGAGTTGATTCATCTGATCGAATCATATTTCCCATCACTAATCGGAACACTGATAAGAAGTTTGCCACCTTATCTTCTGAGGCCGTGTATCCAACTCACAATGATGAAGTACAGATAAGTGACGTTTATCAATTTTTTAGTGAAGAAAAGTGTTAAAACTGTAATTTATAATTCATTTTTTCTTAATATTTTAATTTTGATTTTCCAAATAAATAATTAACATTGGCTTGTTGTTTATTAAAACATACGCATTATTCAGATAATAATACGGCTTGAATAAAAAATTATTATTTTATTTTAGTAACTCAGCAGTTGGTTATAATTCTATAAGTATGGTTTTTAGTACTGACACTCCATTTTCAGTGATATGTGATTGGTCATGGACTGAAGTTTGCAAATATACTAGAGAAGCAGCTGTATTCTTGGATCAGTTTGCTGCTGAGTCTTTACACTGGCATGGAGGTTGTGTTTTGCTTTATAAAGCTGGTGCTAAGAGTATTAAAGAATTTTCTTCTTTCGAGGTATTAATTTCATTTTTCAAAATACTGTTTTTTTCTTTTTCAGCTCAACATACTTTAAATGCGTTTTATAGACAATTAGATTTATTTAAATGAATATATTTTTATTTGTTGAATTCTTGGACTGTATTGGAGTCTGGACAAACTAGGTAGTTGCTTAGAGGACATTTTATCAAATTTAATGATATTTAATATTTTAATACTGTTCAATGAATAATTCAGAATGGTTTGTTAAACTTGAGACCGATAAAGATCCATTATCATTTTAGTAGTATCAATTTACAGCATTAAGAAAATGTTTATAAGTATCAGGGTTGTGTAAAAAAAAAAAAACTGTTAAAAATATCCTATTCCTATGTAACCATTGTAAATTTTTTAATTTTTGGAAACAACTCTGACAAGTTATATTATAAACACAAAATTCACAAAAATTAAATAATCAAACCTATAAAATATTTGAATGTCTTGAATTTAACACACCGCCTCAAGTTGGCCGATTTGAAAGTATTATTAAATTAAGTTAAGTGTTCTCTGTATAAGTATGGAAACAACTTTTAGGAAAATTTAGCATAAATTAACTAAAAACAACAAATTTGTTTCTATTTTTAAACTAGTCCATTTTACCAAATTTTATTTTACCAATTTTAACTATTTTATATTGTGATTTATTTAAAATTTTCTTTGTTCTTGTGAGTTTTATTTAATTTTTAATCAGTAATCTGATGATTGTGCATTACTGAAACTAGTAGTTGCGTTTTATTTATACTTTTATGTTTGGCTTAATTTTATACTATTTTAATAAATTATTTACAAATATTTTTTATTTATCTTATTTGTTTTATTAATAATAAAAATAATACGGTTTTTAAGATATGTAATATTTTTAATAATTCTATTAACTTTTTAACTAGAGCGGAAACCATAAAGAAAGAAGATGTTTGATAATTGTTGGAAAACCTATTGATGAAACAGTAATGACTGTCACTCGTGATGTTTTAGTTAATAGTAATTTCAAATACTGTTGTTTTATTGTTGGATGTGGATATGAATCTTACCATAATCAGATAATAGAAAAATTAATTTCTGATATTATTATTTCCAAATATACAGTATGTTTCAAAATTTATACTATAATAATTATGTGTACTATACATATATTATAGAATTAATCAAATTTTACAAACAAATTTTAAAAAACCTATTGATGTCTAGGTTACTTAGTTACCAACACCCATCCATATATTTTTCTTTAGTAATGAAAAATCTTATCTTTAAAGCTTCCTATAATGTTTATTATTAGCATAATAACAATGTTGACAAGAAATCTAATACTTCAATTACATAATATGTTTGATTTTTAAGAAACATATATTAGAGTTATTTAAAGTATAAACATATTTCACTATAATTCATTTTTTTTTTAGCAATATTTACATTTGTAGAACTTTAAAATCATATTTTTTTATTATTTAAATTTTTCACCTGGTCTAAAGTTTTTACACCTTTTCTTACAAAAATTTTAATAGTTCAATGGTTTTTAGTTATTATAACCCATCAAAATTTTTTCTAAAAGAAGGTCTAAAATATAGTTATTTTGGAAAAATTAAATGATAAAAAATATGCTTTTATCATAGTCCAAAACTAATAAAATTAACAAAAATGTAAACATTATTTAAAAAAAAGAAATAACACAAAGTATTTCTTAAACACAAAAGTTATTGGACTAATTGAATATTAAAGACTACTTTATTTATGTAAAGTGATTCAAATATATTTACATTATAATATATGTATTATTCAATATTTTTTTTATAAAAAAAATACTTGGTTTAAATTACTTTAATGGTTTAGAGTCTTTGATGATGTAAAAAAGAATAGTTGAGGACTCTCAAATTCCCTTAGTCTCCATAAAAAATATTGTTTATTTTATATAGAATTGAAGTGCTAATTTTTTTTTCATCTGGCGTATATATGATAAATAGTTCTAAAATTATTAATTTTACAAAATTATAAAAATCAAAAAAAATTTTAATTCTCACAGTAATGATGCATTTGAGAAAAAATGAATTAAAACCTTTTTTTTTTTGTTTAAAATTTAATACTAAATAGTTTTTATTCTATTCACTTTTACGCTAACAATAATATTTATTATAGGAAAGGTTNTCACTTTTACGCTAACAATAATATTTATTATAGGAAAGGTTTGTTTGATCAAGTCTAAATTTTTACACTATAAGTTTATTATAATAAAAAAAAATGGTGGGTGACGTAGTAAAATAAATGCCAAAATTGTTAATATATTTTAACAACATATTTTTTAATATTCTTGTGCTAATTATTCAACTTTTACAATATCATAAAATATTGTTCTAAAATACAAAATATGTTCGAATTAACACATTTATTTGTATTTAGGATGGCACAGTAGATATTATAAATATACCAATATCGATGACCTGTTTATCACCATCATTGTTCTTAATACCTCATCTTCAAAATGTTCCTTTGTTTATTGAAGTAACTATTTATATATTTTATCACTTAATCAATGATTTTACATTTTTTTTTAAATTAAATTTAAATTAATATTTTAGAATGACCGTGATGCATATGCATCAGTAGTTGCAACTACCCTAAGGAATATATTTGAGCATCTTAAAGTAAAACTTGAACTTTATTGTGTTGGTCCATATAGTGAAGCTGTATCACAATATTTTTATAAAACTCAGCCAGTAACAAAAATATTTTATTAATTTAATGATAATTAAATTACTTATTTATTTTTTGTTTGTCTGATTAGACTTCATACACTGAATCAAATCATATCAACATTATATTAATAGACAGATTAGTAGATATGTATGCAGTTACTGAATTTTCATCAAATTGCCCTTTAGATAAATTAAATATGCTTCTTACAAGGTTTCCTGGAACTTGTTCAGATGTTTCAGTTGTCAAAGAGCCTTTATTATACAACGAAAAGTATGAAATAACTTTTAAAAAGCCTTATTTTAAGATTAAAAATGTGAAATTGATTTATTTAAGATTAAAAGATATCAATAATCAAGTACAAGTACCAATATGTTTAGCTTCAATTATGAAGCCTACTCCTATTATGGAATGGTTGTTAACTAAAAATGAAAAAGAATTATTGACTTGCATTCGTAATTTTATAACAGAAAAAACAACAGTAGGACCAGTGAGAAAAGTAATATCTAGAATTACACCTCAGTTTTTAGAAAGTCTTTTAGCTGATGAAACATTTGAATCAAATGAAAATATTGATTTTAAACAAGCGAGTGAATTATATTTTTACATCGTATTTTAATATTTAAATAAATAATAAATAACTATTATCTAATTATAATTTTTTTACATTGAAAAAAAAAAACAATTTCCAAATTATTAGTTATGGAAATATTCGTACTTGTTTTCACCCTAGAAATTGTGGATTGAAACTAAATGATATTTTTTTGTTTTGATTTAATAAATGATAAATTTTAAATAGTTATAGGTGTTGATCTACATTACAGTTATGTAAATGGTGATCAATAAATAATGCTCATTTTCATAATGTTATGTATTATTCAATATCTTACAAAAAAGATAATGTTTTAAATTTAGTAAATATTTTAAAGTAATTATAAAATATTATAATGGTGCTTAGAATGCAAGAGGTAAAAGTCACAATTTTTAATTTAGATAAAATTGAGTTAAAAGTTTTTACTTTCCATAAAAAAACATTTTTTATGATTTTTATGTTTTTCTATCATTTTTTTTTTCATATTTTATACTAAATAAAACTACTAATTTTCAATCTAAATATTTTAGAATATATTGTATATATTTATCAATTTTTAAATGTTTATAGCAAGTTTTATGTATTTGTGCTGCTTTAAAATTGCAAAATGCTTCCAGAATTGAACTAGCCCAAAACATTGAAAAACTTTTATTACAAAATATAGTAATGGAAAGTGATATTGATATACTATTGCAAGTAATATTTTACATGTATTTATTCAATTCATTTTTTTAATATTTTATTATTATTAAATAAGATTTTTTTTTTAAAACAATTAACTTATTAGATGAAGCAATTATTTCAAACAAGAAAAGATAGAAAATTGTCTTTAGAAATTCTTCTATGTATATTAGTTCAATTATATTCAATTATAGATCATGATTATGATATATCTGAAGAGTATCAAATTGAATTGCAAACTATGCTGGGTGCAGCATTATATGAAGATAAAGACATCCTTCCAGAATACATAATTAATGATATTATTGGTAAATGATTTAATTAGTGATTAGATAATTTTTTAGATGTTTCATTACATATTTAATAAAAATATTACATTAAATTTCTTAGAAACTTTTTTTTTCAATAACAATAAATTGTCTGATATTATTGTTATAATTTTAATTTATTTGTACTAATTTAATATTAGTTTAAGTTTCATTCTAATTGAAATATGAAAGAAAACATAGTATGTAATATAATGTAATACATTATAATGGGAAAAAAAATTTTGAACTTTATTTTGTTTTTATGGTGAAAACGAACATCAAAGTTAATAAAAAAAAGTATGACTTTTGTAAAAAAATTCTTTTTTATATTTTTAACTTTATAATATATAACTTTTTGAAAAATGTATGGATCAATATAAAATTTTTTTATATAGATGCATGATGTCTATGCCTATCATTTGGTATATCTTTTTTATAAATCTGACCCTTTACCTGCCCAGGGAGGGATTTTAAATGACAACTTTTTCAACTTAAATTTTGAAAGTGTTCCGGAAACTCTGACATTTATATACATATCTTAAATTATTATAATTTTTTTAAGATAAGTACTATTTATATTCTTCTTTTATGCAACATATTTTTTTTTTTAATTGGACCATTTCTCTTTATATATTTATATATTATAAATATATATATATATAAATATATGTTCATATATTACACTTATAAATCATAAAACTTGTAATCAAAATATTAATAAGGAAATAGGAGATCATGTTGCTTTTGGAATAATCCACCAATATTTTAAAATTAAACACTATTTACAGATTTGCATCGAAGCGTTTTTTATGATAGTGATTTTAATCACTGTCAAATATCATCTATACTGGACCCAACTTTGCCACGTCCCCACTGTACTGGGTTTTTAATTTTTGCAATCATGTACTACGTTAAAATTTTTTTTTAAATTTTTGTTTTGCAATTTTTAAACGAGATGTATTAGTTTTTAAAACCTACTAGCTCCTCATCAAAAATTGTTATCCTTTACTTGGCTCGGCTAGTAGGTCATTGTTTAGTGTTCCCCTTAGACATTAGAAAATCAGTTAGCCCATACTAAGAGCATACTGCTTACTGATCTATTTCAAGGGTACCAACAATATTTCTCTCTCACTATAAATACTCTTATTTAATAATATTCATAATTTTATAAGAAAAAAATTAACGGTAGCACAGTGGGGTCGCGGCATAGTAGAGACATTGCATAGTAGGGTCCAGTATAGATTTAATCTGACAGTGATTNGGAAATGGCCTCTTCTCTATTTATACCTATAGTACTAAGCAAATTATTAACTACATATTTTATATTCACTTTTACTAATTTGTAATTTTTTAGATCATCAAGTTATTACTCATGAAGTTTGTGAAGAAGCAGCAGAAAAATTCTTTTTTATTTTAAATAAAATAAAATTATCAAGACAAACATTTATGCAATATAAGTATGTGTTACTGTTTGATATTTCATAAGAACTATACTGCCTTGTCAAAGTGAAACACAGTATTTACAAAAATGTAAGTGTTTGGGAATTTCTTGTTTTTTAACTCTTTAGTTTGTTCATAGTATTGTTAAATATTACCTTAATCATTATTTTTTAGTAAATTATATAAACAAACATTATATTGGTGAAGTAAAAAAAGGTGAAATAAAAATCTGAAAAAAAATAGTTTCTTTTTCTTACTATTTAGAGCCAATTGACAGTGATGGGAAAGATTGCGCTCAAATAAATGTGTTCAGATTAAGAAAAATGAACTTAAAGTTGAATTTAGATTTATTTTGAATGAATATTAACATTTTTTCATACTCATAAATTCATTTATTTTTAAATGAATGAATTCATGAGTCACATTTTGGATGTACACTGGTATAATAGTTAAAAGGATATAAAATAAGTTAGAAATAGAGAAGGTATAAAGAATAAAGTGTTTGATACCAGAGTTGTGTTAAAGTACCAAGAGAGATTTTAAAGTGGGCATTAATGATAATGAATTCCCAAAATTTAATTTTTTTTCATTAATAAAAGATCTATATGATGGCATTTGTACCAGGGTAAAAAGTATGAACTAGTAACAGAAGATTTTATGGTAAGAGTAGGAGTGCACTAAAGTTCTGCTTTAAGCTCTTACTTATTTTCCATAGTGATGATGAAATTACTAGAGAAATACAAGGTAATGTATTTCTTGGTGTATGTTGTTCTCTGATGATATAATGTTAATAGAAGAAATTAATCTAAGGCTATAGGTGTGACTCTTTTTTGACTCTTAAAAGAAAAGGGAGTAAGATAAGTAGGTATAAGACAGAGTATATAGAGTACAAGTTTGACAGAGAAAAACAAGGGGTAGGTAAAATGAATAGAGATTAGTACCAATAAGTTAGGATGTGATAAATAAGGTAGAAAGTTTTAAATATTTAGGTTCAGTTATACAAAAGAACGGTGATATTGACTAGGATTTAAGACACAGAATTTAGTACAGGTGATTGAAGTGGAGAGAAGCATATGATATATTATATGATAAGAGAATTCCAATGAGGTTGAAAGGTAAATTCTATAAGAGTGTAGCTATGATGTATAATTTATTCAGAATGTTAGAAGGTTAACAAAAGAATAAAGTAGAGAATGAGTGCAGCAGAGATGAGAATGCTTAGATGGACGAGGGAGTGATTAAGAAGATAGAATAAGGAATGAACATATAAATAGGAGTATAGGCGTAGTGTCAATCGTGGATAAGATGAGAGAAAATAGATTTAGATGGTTTGGTCATGTTATTATAAGTGAGGAAACATAAGCTATATGAACAATTATGGAAATTAATTTTAAAGGAAGAATAAAAAAGTGATGGAGGGATGTAATTAAATGCGATATGAAGACTATTAATATATGCATAGATGATAAAGGAGATTGTTTTAAGTAGAAGTTTAGGATAATAACCACAAGTAGTTGGGAAAAATAAGAAGAAAGAATTTATGAGTACATTCAATTTTTACAGTATGAATTATAAATGTGAATTTAAATTAAATGCATTTGTTAAACAGTTATAAAAATACATTATTTTCAATTTTGATATAAATGTATATATTATTTCCATCCTCCAAACAATATATAGGCGATTCATTTATCATAACCCACTATATTACTTACAAAATAAAAGTTACACAAAAATTTGAATATAATTGAATTCTTTTCAAAAATAAATTAATTTTTATTACAAATAGCATTTGATTATTTTAAGCTCAATGAAAGAGAATGAGACTGCATTATTTTTTTAAATGAATTTCCCAATCCCTGTATAAAATGTTTACATTTTATTATAATAATTATTACTGTGTTATGTATATTACCATATAAATTTACTAGGCATAAACGTAATAATTACACATTATATACTGAGTTTTCTTCAAAAATATATTTCTTAGTGCTTATTTTTTTTTTAGTATTTGGTAATGTTTGATAGATACTATTTAATCAAAGCTAATTTTATAGATCTTAATGTTTTAATGCATTTCAACTCACTATAATGATGTAATATATATAAATAAACAATTTTCTATATCATTATTAAAAAAATTGTGAGTTACTTGGTTTCACTTTGTTAGGGTAATATATTTGTTACAAAACTGTAAAAAAATTAACTTTACTAGCATAAAGGTTTTTTTTAGTTATTTAATATCCAGAATTGTTTTTTAAATACATTAAATTAAATTAAAAATATTATTAATTTAAAAACTAAAAAATATTAAACTCAAAAGCCACAAAAAATTACTGAAGAGTAGAGGATAAGTATTTCCGAAATAATGTTACCATTATCAACGCTAATAACTGCCAAGTAAGTCAGTATGTTTTTAGCGTTGATAATGGTAACATTGTTTCCAAAATACATATCCGCGACTTTTCAGTAATTTTTTGTGGCTTTTGAGTTAAATATTTTTTAGTTTTTAAATTAATAATATTTTTAATATAGTTAAACTTTTATTTAATTAATTAGCTTCAAGTGATCAATTTTTATTATATGTCTTTTAAATGTTTAAAATTTTAGATTTTTTTATTTATTACTAGACAACATTTTTTGTCTTTAAATTATTTATATTATTATTAGAGAATTAACTATAAAAATATATTTTTAAAACAGATGAAATTAATTAAATACAATTAAGTATAAACACTTCATTATATATATACACTTATATACTGCATATATATGTGTGTGTGTATAAATTTAGAATATTAATAGTTTATTCTATTTAATAATCGGGCTTTACATAATAATTATTAAAATTATACAATAAATTACTTAATACCATGGAAAAACAAAAATTGATCATTAATCAAATTTTTATAATGAATTATTTAAAGCTTCTTGTATTCTATCTTTATATTCTTCACTAAATGGATTATTTTCTTGATTACGACACTTATCTAATTTTTTACTAACTCGTGATAACTCTTTAGTATGGTCATCCGAAACTCGAACATGTAATATTCTTATTCTTCGTACAACTTCAATTAAATCTTTAAGATGGTCAGCTCCTGTTTGACCTAATAACAAATCTGTTACATATGAATCTAAATTTTCTTTAATTTGACTAGCAGAGTGCAAAATTGCAGCTAATGCTAGTTGAGAAGGTGCAAAAAGTAAGCAAGCATCTGTAAACAATAATTTATCAATAAAGCTATCAATGTGTGGTCTCATACGATCAGGATCATTCATCTGTGTTCTTGTCTTAATATCTAAAAGAAATCCTTCTATTGCTTTGAACGGATGATGGATTTTGAGATTATATTTAATTTGTTCCATAAGAAATAATTCATTGTTTAATATAACAGTTGTTGCTCTTGATTGATTGCCTTTTATGTTAGCTACAAATTGGGCTAGTGATACATTAAACTCATCTACTTTACATGCTAAAAAGAGACATGTTACCATAATTTCTTTGGGGTGATAGTCCATTACAGAGTTATATAAATAAAATCTCTTTAAATAGTTCAACGCTGTAGCAAAAACAAACTTGGGCATGGGTGGTTGAAACTTATGACAAAAATCACGTAACATGTATTCGTGGCATTTTTGTACAATATGTTCTTCATTTACATCTAAAAAATAGTTTCTACATTCATCTGGACTCATACGTGAACCATAATTTGTGATGAATTTTCGGTTTGTTTCTTCTCGTAATTGATTTAAATCTGTTTCGTCTTTAAATATCCAGTTCTTTTTTTGAGTACTGATTGGAAACATAATTTCTTAATTACAGTTTCAGATTTTGTTAACTTATTATAAAATTATTATCTTATGATGCTATGCTTTTCTCAATTAAATTTTTTTCAAATTTATAAATTAAAAATGTTTTCTAATTAAAGAAAATGTTAAAATGATAAAAAATTATAATGAAATACTGCTGCTACTGATAATACAAAATTTCGTATGATCTGGACTGCTCAAAGTAGCAATTTATTTCCAAAAGAAAAAATTCTTTTATAACTGTTGATTTATTCTTTATTATCTTTGTAACTTTTTATGACACACTAATTCAACTAATTTTAATTTTTTAAGATGATTGTTATTTATTTATTACTAATGTTATTCTATGTTTTATTGTCTCACTAAACGTTCTTGGAAGAAACGATAAACGTGCCTTATCATTGTCGCTTTCATCGAGTTCTCATTTGCGCCTTTTTCACTTACGAATTTTCGTTAGTAAATTTAAAATTAATTTCATATCACCGCTAACCGAGTCAGTAACTTGTTTATTCCCTTAACCGAATATTCCTGAATTATCATTTTTAACTTGCCCATTACGTAATTTTATTTTCATATGCTAAAAACATTAACTCAACTAAAGGGGTTAGTGGGGTGGCTTCCTAAATTAAAAAAAAACATTTATTATATAAAAATATATTATAGTGAAAATAAAAAATAAATTTCATATTATGATTTTTCTGTTACAAAAAAAACTCGCTCTCGCTAGACTGATTTTGCTGACAACAATATATCAATAATTTTTGAAAATTATACATTTATTTTCGATTTTAATTTATCATTTATTATTATTTTATTTCTATTAATAATAAAATAAGAAAATTCCAATAATAAATATTTAATAAAAATAATGATTTAATATGTCATAAATAAATAATGAAATTTATAAGTATTCATTTATTTATATAAACGAAAGAAAAATTAGTTTCACAACTTATTTCCTGTACTTGACATGCTACAAAGTTTTTGTAAAATTAAGAAAAAATTATTTTAGTATAATATCAAATTTAATATTTAAGTGTTTTCATAATTTTTTTTTACATTAATTAAAATCTCAAAAATAATATATTCTTTGTAATCAATTCTTTTATATCAGAAAACTCTACACAAGAGAAAATTTGTATNTTCTTTGTAATCAATTCTTTTATATCAGAAAACTCTACACAAGAGAAAATTTGTATGTTCCTGTCGTTTATAACTCATTTGTCAAACAATTAATGAATGATGTATGTAGCCCCATGCGACCAAATTTATCATCAATCATGAAAACTAAATCAGATGGTATAACTGATTTAATAAAAATGGGTTTTAAGTAAGTATTTAAAACACATACTATGCCTTTCTCTTCTATCTAATTTTGAACTGATCTAATTTTAATTAAAATAAAATTGTCAAACTTATATAACTTTTAAATCAAAATCATTATTATATAGTAATTTTGAAAATACAGGGTGATTGACTAACTATGCCTCACGAATTTTCTTTAAAAATATTAGTATTATCGTATATGTAATTGTTTTATTTGTTATAAATCTTTGTTGAGCTACTTGACAAGAAAAATGAAGATTCAATCTTCATCCCTCAACCCTTAAATCAATATCAACTTTAGTTTTTCAAATAGCAACCCAGTTTTTTTTTTTATTTATCTTGTTAATAATAAAAAAAAAAATTTTCTCAAAAAAAAAAAAAAAAAAATTTTAATAAGTTCTAAGCGAGATATTACTATTTAAAGTTTAGGGGATTTAACAAATAAAACAGTAGTCGGGTAAATATAGTATCGTTATTATTTAGTGTACCGATAAGAAGTGGTAGCGCTTATCGATTTACGATCCATAACGTTCTCGTCTGTAATGATTTTTTCTTAATAAACCCTAAACTTTAGAGAGCCGTGGAGCGCTTAATATTTAATAAAATAAAATATTTTTTTTACAAAACATTTTTTTTTTATTAAACTAAATCTAATGGTATAAAAAAAAATAGTGTTGCCATTTGAAAATATGAAGTTGACACTATTTTTAAGCAAAAGGGATGGTGGTAAAAATTTAAATTTTCTCGTGAACACATCTCATCAAAGATCCATAATGATTAAAAAAAAAAAATTGTTTATATCTCTTATATTTTCAGAGATAATTCGTGAGGCATAGTTAGTCAATCACCCTGTATATTATCAGATCATAAATGTTCACTTATAAAATTTTCATATTTTAATTGTAGTAAAATAATAAATTCAGTCATCAAGCATCCATTAGACTGTGATCATTTAATTGTATTTGTGCTTGGTGGTATAAGTGGTCATGAGGTTCAATCAATTAGTGAAGCGACTAAAAATTGTGGGATAAGAGTAAGCATTGGTTCAACAAGTATGCTATCACCATATGAAGCACTTCATGCTCTATTTAAAAATTGTTAATATTATATTGTAAAATTATGTATATAGTATAAATGATATACAAAAAAAAAACCAAAAAATTACATATTTAAATATACATGAAGTTATAATTAACAGTTAATTTTACAAATTTTAATGACAATATATATTATTTTAATAATAATGCAAATTGTTCTTGGAATGGTATAAAGTACTTTGTTATAAATATTTACTCAATTATTTTTACTCTGAAGTAGAATTACTAAATGAATGCAGTTTTTCAATTGATAAGGAAAGCTGTTCTAAGCTAGCCATTAAAGAATGCATATTTTCGGATCCATTAATGATTCCTTGTTCACTAAGTGGTGAGGATCCATCTTGCCTGACACCTAGTTCAAAATGAAGCCATGCTAAGTGTTCTTGTTGTTCGCGTATAGCTGTCATTTGTTCCATACTACAATCCTTACCTAAGAAATAATTATGAATACCTTAATGATAAAATAGACTAATTTTTGAGTAATAAAGCAAGTCGGGGTAAGATGACGAGGCTAAGCTTCTATGATTTTTCTGACTTCTGTAAATTGGTTTAAAATATAAAACTTGCATGAAAACTTCTACCATATCTTGCATAATACTATAATTTTTTTTAATTGTTTCTTCCATATTTAATAAACAAAATGTGTTTTCCTAAAATTTGTAATTTTTATCATCTTTTCTCAACTAAAGTGTAATGGAACCTAACCCTAGGTTCCACTAGGGCTAATGCCCGATCCCTAAAAGAGACTGGTAGTTGGATATTTATAAATCAAATGTTATAACCTTTATAATTAATTTAATTCAATAGAATTTGTCATGATAGTTATCAAAAATTTACTTGGCATAAAATACTAAACTTTGTAAAATATATAAAACCCAACCTAACCATTATTATTTTTTTTACATTTATTTTATAGAAGGGTTAAAAATGTTTGGATATCTTTAGTTTTTCAAAAATATTTATACAGCAATAAATAACCTATTAAAGATTTATAACCCCATCAATATTTAACAATTATTCAAAGATAATTATAAGAAGTGAAGAGTAAATAAAAAAGTTATGTGATTCTTGAAAATTTGTAGCAATTTATTGAAAATGTTTTTAATTTTTTACTTCAGTAACACTGATAAGGTGATAAAAATTATTGTAAAAGAAAGGTTTCTAATGAATCTATAGATATTGAGTAGTGCTTTCAGAATTTTCAAGGGAGTAATTTGAAAAATTTACTTTAGAATGTTAATATATATAATTTTGATGTTAAAAAATTATATCAAAATATGTTTAATTTGAATTTCCTACAACAATTAAAATTAACATTTGGGCCATGTATTAATATTAATGAATGTATGATTAATTTTTAAATATACTGAATTTGTTAGCTTTTCCCATATGTCAATTCACTCTACTTTACCCTACATGAAAATTAAAATCTGATGATTATTAAATCATTCCAGGATAGAATGCACAACAAAGTTTATTATTTCTCTTTAAATATTTTACTATAATTATTCTAAGGAAAAAGTTTAGTGACATTTATATTTTAGTTGGCCGTGTGGTATAAATAATTACCCCAGTATTTTTAAATTGCAATTTGAGAATATTTTGATATGTCTTTCATATTGGGAATTTTTGTACCCTCTTATTTTATATTACTATTAAATTGTCTTGACAATTAGTAAGTGTGTTCTGTATCAGTGTTTTAAATTTGTGCAAGTACTACATTAGCAAATATTTATCCCACATAATAGAAATTGGTTTTTATTTCTAGATAGTTTAAGATAAATGTATCTAGAGTGCTTTAATATTAAAAATTATAGTAATTTTTAACAATAATAATCAAATAATCGTATATATACTTTCTATACAATATGTATATTATTAGATTTTACTGCTTAAAAAAATTAAAACTGGAATCACGAAATCAGGTAGGGGTTTAAAATATAAATGTTTTTTTTTAATACTTTATATTTAAAAATAAAATCTACTTAAACCTTTTCTTTGAATGATCCATCATAATTCAGTTTTATAAAGTAAATATTTACCAAATGCTCGCAATTTTCCTGAATGAAAGTCTTCAAGGAGTTGTTGAAGTGCTTGTTCCATTTGTCTCACATCTGTCACATCTGATAAAAAACAATGATGTAGACAACTTCTATCCATTGTTTGATCATATGATACTAAGGTTTTTAAAATTAATGGGATACAACAGCAACACACACACAAAATAAAAATAATAAAAACAAAATATAAGTCAAATAAAAAAATAAATGTTGGAGTTAACTAAAATTATAAATATAAAATCATTCTAAGTAAAATTCTACTTAAATAAAAATAGAAATATTACAAGACTAATGACAATATCTTATGCCTAGCAATATATTATTAGCTAAGAAATCAAAAAGAGTATTGCTTTTAATAAAAATGGTGTTTAATAAATAAGAATATGGGTTTACATAATTTTTATTTTTTAACATCCTTTATATTAGATACATTAAGTATTTAAATAAAAATTTTGAATTGAATTCAATGACGTATTTATTTTAACTAAAATATGAATTAAAAAGTGCATTATACAGTATTTTTTATCAAGTATACTGCAGTCCATTATTTTTTTTAAATAATGATTATTTCATATTGCTGTATATATTAAAGTTTAATTCATTTTTAAAAAGCATTATATGAATCAAGTTTAAGTAAGAAAAAATTATTTCAAAGGATAAATTTTAGGGGAAACTTTCAAAAGTTAAATGGGATCAACCTATTATTTTTTATCATTTAAGGGTGAGAATTTTAACTAATCGAAAACCAGTACTGTATTATTACTTTGAACAATATTAACATTTGAAGGTAATAAGTAGACTAGTATTAAGTGACGCTCCATGGCTCATGGCAAATGATACCATAATGATATGATAAGAATTCTTCTATGTTACGCTTTCCACTTTTTTTTAACTAAAAATCATAATAACTTAANTAAGTAGACTAGTATTAAGTGACGCTCCATGGCTCTACAAATGATACCATAATGATATGATAAGAATTCTTCTATGTTACGCTTTCCACTTTTTTTTAACTAAAAATCATAATAACTTAAAAAGTAATAATACAATAGTGGTTATGGACCTGTCAACATTTTATTTAGAATTTCCCCAATTAATAATGAAATAATAATAAGTTATCATTTAACTTTTAAAAGTTACCCTTTGAAATAATTTTTTCTTAAAATAAAATGGATATTTATAATGATTTTTAAAAATTAATTAAATTTTAATCTGTACATTTTTAAAAAGAAAACATTAAATAATAAAATGAAAGATTGCTTAATAAATCACACTGTATACTAAATATTGCCCCAAATGTTATGAATTTCATTGGTGTAAATAATAATTATGAACAAATTATTTAATGTTTAAAAGATAATTACTGTTACAATAATATTATTTTAACAGTATAAAATTTAATTAAATAAAGATTTTCACTGTAATTTTTAAATTCTTTTATTGAAGTAATGAGATTTTTTGGTTTTATGACATGTTTATTAGCCATTTTAGTTTTATTATTAGTTATTTTGGTGTAAGTACAGTATTAAAGGTGATTGATTTATAGTTGACTACTAAATTTCTCCTAAAATAATAATTTTGGTATTTTCTAATTTTATTTCTTGATTATTGAGTAGTTTTATGTCTTTTGTAAGTGTACTAACTTAATTTTATTATTTAAAACATATATATTAAACTAGTTTATATAATATAAAATGATACAGCTAAAAAATTGACTGGTCAATAACAACTTTTAACTATATCAGAAGTTTTAACATTTTTAAATGTAAACTAGAGGCGAGGTGTGAAGTGTATTATTTTTATCACATCACATCACTATACCATGCAATAAATCTCACTCAGGTATAATAATTTTTGAACTACTTATTTAAAATTTGTAATCAACCAGTCATTTTCTTAATACAATAATTCTTTACTGTATGAACTAGTTAAATATGTATGCTGCCATTTAAAAAAATTAAGTTAGTACCTTTATAAAGGATAAGTAATATTCATCACTCAAAAATACTTAACATTAAAATTAAACTTATCATACCCAATTCTTGACATCAGATCGAGCTGTGATTTTTTTTCTTTTTATCATAGTTAATACATTTTGAAATTTTTTTGCTTATAAATTAATTTAACTAATAAAATATGAGCAAAAACAAAATATTTTTATTTCTATATGAATTCTGCATTAAACTTTATAGGGTTATTTTTTTTGTTTTGCTTATTAGTTGGGCTTACAAAGTTATTTCAAGTACGAGGCCTTTTGTATGAGTACTCCTTATGTATTTCATAAAACTGTTTCTATTTTTTTATAAGTTTTTATTCACTCACTTTTATGTTAATTATAAAAATTAGTATTTAAAATGTTGAATTTTTTTTTAACAATTTTATTTACTCAATTTAAATATATACATTACTAAATTAAACAGCTCACCATACTGAATATTTAGTTAAAAAAAATGATTTTCATGCACAAAAATAATTTTTAGCAAATAAATAATTGTAAACATCTAGATGGTACACAATCTAATTAGTTAAACACATACATTTGGTTTTTCCATAATCAATAATAAGTCAATTTTACATATCTCACCTTTTTTATTTTGCAATTTATTGAAATTTGGAGGTGGTGGCCTTGGAGGTTTATAATCATGCAGCGAGCTGCGGCCTAGTCTTTCATTAACATATGTCAATCTAGCATTACTAAGATTATCTTCTAAAATTTGAGAGTAAATAAAAATTAAATTTATTATAGTAAACATTTATTTTATAAGTTAACATACTGTTCACATAACTTAGTGCTTTATCTTGAAGTAATGATGATGTACTAGATATTTTTGTTGTTGATCTATGAACCTCATTTTTTTGACTATCAATAGATAGTGACTTGAATGAAGTGAAAAAAAATACAGAATAAAGATTACATCAAATAGGAATTTAAAAAAAAAATTACTAACCTTATTACTTATACTATATGTATTATTTTTTACTTCTGATTGAGAATGAATTCGAGGTGGTGGTTTAGGTGTAATAGGAGGAGTTGTATCAATGTGAGAATTTTGTTTAACTTGTTTAGAGTTTTCATCAGGAATTACAATTTCTTCTAATTCACATTCTTCTTTCTCATCGGACATAATTGACTGTAATTATAACCTTACTTATCGCTAAAACTTATGAGCAAGCAGTTCCTTTAAGTATTTACTAAGAACAATAGTAAGTTATTACCATATTTTAGTATAAGGCTCAAGTCTTTAATACAGGTACACTCCATAGTACATATTTTGATTATGACATCTCATTTCGTGTTATCATAATGCATTTATAATGATAAACTTGTTATTAGAAAATTATATTATCTACAAATCACGAATTATGATTATAGATAAGACAGGCTACTCAATTAAACGTATTTTGTGAAATCAAACTGTCACTGGTAATTATCGTGTGAGGATACATCTAGCGCTTCTAGCGAGAATTTAAAGAAATATTTAGTTTGTACAATACATGATATGATAATTTTTAGTATATTTTGAGGGAATCGTTATTAATATTTGAAAAGTTGACATCCTTTTAAGTGTTCTTAAATAATATTTTTTCATTCGGAGGTAAAAAAACCTAGCTACATGCCTAGTTAATGGAGTATTTTTCTTTATATAAATTTTATTTATTATAATAAAATATCATAAGATTATATTATGATATTCTTTCGGTTGCTACCGCTTATTAAACGTTACATTACGAATATCACATTAATAGTTATTCAATAATGATAATAATAATATCTAATAATTTATTCATAACTATGGAAAAATTAATTTTATATATCATTTAATATAGTTGTTTATATGTGTTATATGAAATCTGTAACAATAATATTTAGTAATATAACATATACTAGAACCATCTACATACATTGTAGTTCTTCTTTTTCTGCAGTACTCAATCTAATGATTGGTTTGCACCAACTTCTATGTTTCTCTATCACTAGCCTTCCTCTTCAATTCTTGATATTAATTACTTCCTTGATCTTCAACTATCTGACTTATGTTTTGCAATCTTAGTCTTCCATCGATTATTCCTTCTAAGATTAATTCATTTCGCCTTTTCTGTATACTCTTCCATTATAATTTCCTATCAGATACCCTTTCTAAAACGTATTTATTAGTAACTCTATTAGTCCAACTTATCTTTTCCATCCTCTTGTAGCACCACAATTCGATACTTCATTTCTTCTCTTGCAATAGTCAATGTTTCGCATGTATATAACATGATACTCCAGATGTACGTTTTTAGAAGATTCTTTTTAATATTATGGTCAATGTTTTTTGAAGTAAAAAGCATTCTTTTCTTATTAAATGTCACCTTAGCTTAGGATATTCTCTTTATAATTTCCTTTTTGCATCTCCCCTCTGAGCTTATAGTGCTACCCAAATATATGAAATCTTCTACTTGTTGTACAGTTTCATCATCCTTTAATTTTATTCTTGTTCTTATGTTATTGTCTCTACTGCATACTAGAACTTTTATCAACTTTGCGTTTATTTTCATATTTAAATCTTTTTCCATCACCTATTTTAATGTTCCTAAAATCTTTTTCATTTTCCAATATTATTTCAATGTCGTCCACGAATCTCAACGTGTCTATTCTGTGACTATTTATCTTAATTTCTGCATCCTCTCTCTTGTAATATCTATATCCTCTTGAATGTAAGCATTAAATATTAAAGGTGATAATATACATCCCTGCTTAACACCTCTTTTGGATTCTTTTTGAATACTTCCCATTTTTATGATTGCTATTTCATTTTTAACATTGGATATAATTGAGATTGTTGGGGAATTAATTATTTATATTTTACTCAATTACAATCGACTAAAAAATTAATTCTTTTCGTCCTAGAATAGAGAATTAAAGTTTTTTGTATCTTTTTATGCAGTGCTGCTATCCACGACATTTAATTTACAGTAATCTGTTAGTATTTTAGCGACAGTGATACTAATTCACATAAACAAATGAAAACACACATTTGTTTTTATAATAGTAATAAGTATATCTTATCTGTGGCTTTACGTTGAAGTTCTCAGTTAGAAGAAAACTGTAACTGTAAGTTAATTATCAGAGAAGTTATAGTAAATAGTTTAGGTTTATTTTAGGAGAATTGTGAAAACTCTGTTATGTTAAATATAAACTTTTGAAAGTATAATTAATATATAATATATAATGATATTAAACTATAATATAGTTAAATTATAATATAATATATTATATTATATAGTTTAATATCAGTGTCATAAAAGGTTTACCATTCAAACATTTATTTAATAAATAAAATAAATGCAATTTCGATGAGTATATTTTGTCTGCAATACTTTTTTTAAAGTAATGTTTGTCTGAAATACTCTATTCGATTAAAATACAGTATGGTTACAATAATATTGAACAAAAATATGGTTTGATAGTAATATTTTTTGTTATTCTTGTACTATATGAATATTCTATGTATATTAGATACATTTTTCTTAGTGATAAGAGTATGATAAGAAATGAAAGAATTGGGGAACTCTGATTTCTGTATTTTACCCTTGATTCTCTTGTCAACATAATCTTATCATCAACACCTCTTAACATATTTAAGATTATATGCGATTATAGCGCTCTTTATGTACTCTTATTAAGGCATTAGAGTAAATATATTTTTTTATACTTATAGACAGCGCCAAAATTGCTGGATACTTGATAATACATGACAAATTCCAACCACGCCTTTTAACGTTAAAAACTTTTCGTGGCTCGACGACTCTAGTAAGTGTGATAAATATTCTTTATTATCTATGGGGATTAGACGCAATATCAAAATTTTTTTAGCTTAGTAGCTTGCACAATATTAAGCCATTACCGATGTATTTTTTGACATCAATTTCAAGAACACAATTATGACCTAGTCAATAACTTATTTCACTCGAAAAATTTTTTAAGTTACCTACCAAACGGATACTTTTTCAGCTGCCTTACGTAAGTTAGACTAATGTATTTAAGTTTCACATCATGTCACCGATTACTATTAATGAATATGAATGAACTTTTTAAAATTATCTATCTAATTGGAAACTTCATAAAATTTTTGCATTAATTTCAATTCTATTTTTAGTTGTACTTGTTATTTTAATCTTTAATTTACGTAAATGTGACATTTTTACTATTTAGTTCAATTATAAAATTCGTTTTTTCCTAAATTTCTCTTTGACCTCTATTATTCTGGTTGTAACTTTTGTAATAGATTGAATCCAATTGTCTTTCTTTCATAGAAATTAGAACAATTTCACTGAATTTCAAATAAAAGTTTTCATAATAGATTTACTAATTTTATAAAAAAAATTAAATTATCATTATCTAAATTATGTTTAAATTCAAAGGATTCTTTTATCATAAACTGCCTCGAAGTAACTATCTGAGACTTGGCTAATTATTTATCAGAACTAACTTAAGATTAGTTTTAATAAATTAATTTTTAATGATATTATCCATAAGGGATCAATTCTTATTATATAATTTTACATTGGTTTGCTACTAGGGTAAAATAACCAGTAAATGAATATTACTAGTAAACAAAAAACACTAATATTTAAACTAAATTTTCTAATCTGATTGTATAAAGTTATATTTAGTAGATTTTACAACAAAGAAAATAACTAAATTAAGTCCTATTGTATTATTACAGTTACTATATCATTAACTGTTCACTGGAATCTATTTTTATTTTACTATTAAAAGGTGAATAGTCTAAATAAAATTTTAATAGATCGATAAATAAATCACTAAATAAAAAAAAGTAAACTAATAAAAATCATAACAATGCCATAAGTAATAATATAATAGTTGTTAACAACTTGTCAAAATTTTATATATACCATTCTTTATTTAATAGTAAAATAATAATAAATTACTATTTAATTTTCAAAAGTTACCTCTGAAATCTACCCTTATTAATAATTTTTTTTACAATAAACCTGATATTTATAAGGGTTTTTAAAAATTAATTAAATTTTAATCTATACATTTTTAGAATAAAATCATTATTTTACAATAAAATGGAGGGTATGCTTAATAAATTACTCTGTATAAGTTTAAATTGAAATATGTTAATTTACTTAAATACATTTTTTATGTTATAGCAAACTCATATTATATATTGTTATAATATATAATATATAATGGATGATGACTCATTTTCTGACAGATTCTCAAAAAAAGCTAGTCAAATGCCTTTATTTCCAATAGGTAAATTAGTTTTAAATCAATGTACAATTATTATAGTATGTGAACTTTTTTGTCACAATTATTGAAGACTAGTGCTCTAATAAGATGTGGTCAAAAATTAATTTTTTCTATGAGCTAATTATTAATAAATAATCATTATTTATAAGTTTATATGCAAAAGTAATTTAATATGAAATAGTTTTTTGAACTTTTAAATTTAGGGTTGTAATATGGTGGTATCATTCATTGTTTGTTTGTTTTGTTTGTTTTGTTTTATTTTTTTATGATTTTATTCTTTTATAGTTTTTCAAAAATTGTTTTTCTGTCAAGATAAGGACGATAAAATTATTTTTAAGGAGTAATAGACTGTAACTATTGAGCCATTGAAACATTTTTAGAAATAAAGTAATAGAATAATATCTTATAGTAGACTAAAATCCTTAATAATGTTTACGCAATCCAAATATATTAATTAAATTCTAGAAAATCATCCTTATTCTCTCAATTTTTGTAATGATATTATTGTAAAATTATAGTTTGCTTACTAATTAGTAGTTATCTTAAAAACTTGATTTGTTATTAACAATCAGAATCAAAATTTGGATTCAATATTAAAATTCACTTAAAAATTTTAGATAGTAGAAAATTTTTCACTTTTTATAGTCCTGAATATTACTACATTCTATAGAAATCAACAAATATCAATTGGGATTATATATTATAAAATATAATTTAACATTAAAAATGTAATATTATATTGAATTAATATTTGATACATAAAAATATTAGATTTTAAACAATGTTATTATTTAATTATCACTCAAGCAATATCTTTTAAAGTCAAACATTGTAACTTTTTCTTTTTAGAAATTAATAGTATACTATGTTCCATAATTTTCAAAAAATAAATTGCTTCATTCCCCTTTTGACTTCTTTAAAATTATAAAACATTATTTTTTTAATTTTTTTAAACTATATATGTTAAATTAGCTTTCAAAAAAGAAAATTAGAATACCTAGAGTACTTCTATTGTATGTTTTGCTTTTTGTTTCTTAGATGAAAAGTGCATACTTATGTTTTATTTGGGTTTGGTTTTAGCAAGTTTTTTTTTTGTTGTAATTTGATATTTTCTCTAGAGTGTTGTTAAGGGTGCTTTCTATACTTTTAAATGGAAGACTTTGAGCAGTTAGTGCTAGGTTGTCAGCATATAGAAACAGCTGGATATGTGATGGGTTTGGTTGATCATTGTTATATTTCATAAATAGCAAAGATGTTAAACACTATCTTGTGCGTGTTGTCTTTTTGAGTCGACTATTTTCCGTGCAGCTTCACAAAGTAGCTTTTATTTCTTATCATATTGGTGACAAAGAATTTAGATTATAAATATTTGTAATGCCGTACATTTTTATGAAGAGAATTCTGTGGTTAATCGTGTCATATGCTGCTGTTAGGTCTATGAAAACGGCACAAAAATAGCGTTGGTATGGACTTCAAACTCTCAATAATTAGAAGGCATCAATCGTTCAAGGCTACATCCACTTTTTTCATGTGACGCAATATTCTTTATACTGGACATACATATTCGCCATATGAATAGCATAAGGAAAGTTCTGCAATATGTAATAGCTAAGGGTTAGGTCTTTATCTTGTTTCTGTTAATATATTTATTAGATTATTTCTTGTTGCATATTCATTTTAATTTTGTGCAATTACATTTAAAAGTTAACATCTTCTCTAAATGTCTCCTTGGTAAGTAGACGTATATTTTCAAGATAAATGCCTCGCCACAGTATATATTCAATTCTTTTCTTACCTGTTTTTTGTTTTTGTAGTCTTGGATGGAATTTTCTATTGTGATTCATTCACTCAATTACTTTCGTTAGATGATCTTAGTATTTTGTTTACTAGTATACTAGTATTTAGTATTTTAAGTACATCTTTAGATGATTTTTAAAAAACTTCAGTTTTATATGAAGATAAAAAGTGCATATATTCATTAAAAAAAAAAAATATATATATTTATATAAATGAAAATAAAAAATTGCTGTGCTAAAAATCATAATTAATAAAAAGTTGTGAACTGATTTACAATAAAATATACATTTTGTGATATTTCATTTTTTGAAATTTAAAAAAAAATATTCAATTTAAAGAAAGACATTCAATTGTTCCCTTAAAGTTTTTAGTTAAGTTATACAAATATTATGTGTTGTTTGCACATTTTTAGACTTAATTACTGTTTGGTATTAGATTTAATTTATATCATAAGTTTTTTATCACTAGAAATGATATTTAACTGTAATTTTTTGGTAGTTTAGTAATTTATTAATTTTACCAACTTAATAGGAATGGTAGCTTTTGCCTGTGTGGCTGGTTATGGAATTTATAAGTTCAAACATCGCAAAGGACCAACATCTTTATACCTTATTCAACTACGTTTAGCAGCTCAAGGATCAGCAGTTGGAATTATTGGTTTAGGCTTGTTTTATAATATTTATAAAGATGTAATTGAACCTAAGTTTAAATAGTTAAATAGTTTTTTTGTTGATTTCTTGTTAATAATTAGTATATTAATAATTTATTGTTTAAATGTATGTAATATGTTGCTATTTAAAAATAAGTGTCATTTAATTATTTGGTTTTTTTTTGTAAGATCTGAGGTAATGTCAATCAGTAATATCTTGGATTATTGGGCCAACATTTCATTACTTATGAAATTTGAGCAGAGAAGCATATAATAAATTGTATATTACGTGTTAAGTTTATACATGAAAACTATTAAGTAAAATCAACATTGATTCTGTAATTATTATACTTAACAACTATTATAGGTAAAATTGACTATTGTCGATTTTATATTATTTGGTTTTATCATAATCCACTATAGTTGAAATTGGGAAATATTCAGCTTGGGTATTTTTTCTTTTATAAATGACTATTGGATGTGTCTCATTATAACACCCAATATTCCTTTATTATGTGTTAAGAATCAGATTACATTTTAAAATAAATTTAACAAAAATTGGATCTGACCCCTGTTTGAAATCTGTGAATCATTTATAATTGATTCTTATGAATAAGTTTGTTTTTGGGAGGATATCAGCCCCCCAAACTTTTATTAAATTTATTCATTTTTAAAATGCATTTTTCTTTTTTTACTCATTGAGGTTATTTAATTGGCTAATTTATCACATAAAGTTAGCAAATTTCACTTCACAATCTTCCAAAAATTATTTCTAGGATTACTCCTGCTAGTATTGTACTAATACAAAATTATTAATTTATTTTGAAAAAAATAATTTTTAATTTTGCTTAGTATTATTAACTAGGCTTCCCCTAGTTGGGGTTTTGCACCAGACTTGGAACCATACACCCAGATAAAAACCTCGATCTATATAATAAATTCATTGTTCAATTTGATAAATATATTATTACTATTGAAACTATGATATATTTATCAATATGATAATTTTTTTTCTTGTCTTGAACAATAATTATTTATAAGAATAATTATTTTGTTCGTATTAATAAAACATTATCATAAACCCTTGATAAAATTTCTCTATCAAAATTGATTGAGGTTTTTCTTTGGGTGTACGAACATCACGCGCCTTCGTCGTGTAAGACTCTTTGGGCAGTTTTTATAAGTAAACCACTGATTCCGGTAGGAGTACCCGACGACTATAAGTGTTTTGCAGGGAAAATATTACACCAGAATAAATGTAACAAAAATAAATTAAAAAAAGAGAAAATAGTACGATGTATTGAGTATAAGGTTGATGTTTGTTATTGAGGTATTCACTTGGGTCGTATTCAGAAATTATTTTAAGAGGGTATTTAATTTATTTTACTTTGGCAAACACGCTATAGATATGTTTTTGTTAAAAATCAAAGTGATGATCAAAAAAAAGTCATTAGAGCCATGTTTCTTAGAAGTCGCCTAAAAAAAATTGATAGTGCTGGTTCAAGAGGGGCAGTCGCCAATATCTCCCTTAAATACGCCCCTGGTTTACATAATAATTCATAATATTCTAATTATAATAATTGTATTAATATTATAGAATGATTACAAAAATTTGGCAGGTTATTATTCCTAAGACTATGTAAGAAAGTCAATTTTGATGAGAATATTGGTTACTCTGATTTGACGTTGGACAACACAGTTGTCATAGATGGATCCTAATTTTTACGATAAACTCATAGACTTATACATCATATATAAGATAAATAAGATTATTAATACTGTACTATTCTGATAATGTACGTACAAACTTCTATAAGTTGTAACCGTGCTGAAATATATGTATAACTTATCAAACATTCCTTGATAAAATATATCGCTATACGCGAATGCAAAATCGTATCCTAATTTAAACTCTGGGTGGAAATAAAAAAAAAAGTTAAAAGCACATTTGAACAGTAAGCTGATTATAAAGCCAAAGTTCAAACAAAAGATATGTACAACAATAAACTTAATTAAATATATTAACAAATTCTGTAGTATAAACATATTTAAAATAAATTGATAGAAAGTATCTGTATACTTAATAAACTAAATATAATATATACAAATAACAAACATAATACAAAAACAAAAAGACAGTTAATAATCTAACCCAATCAATTCGAATATGACAACTATAACATATATATTAAATATGAATTAAAGAAAAAAATTGCTTTTCTACAAATTCAAAGTCAAAATATATGTTTGTGCAAAAATGAGACAATATCCTTTTCCCAAATATGAGCATGGATTTAAAAAAAAAAAATTTCGTAGATTGGTTAAAAATGAACGGATTGAATTAATTTTTTTATGATATCTCAGAAATGTCATTGGGCGGGTCTGGTGAATATTTCAAACCATAAGTCGTAAAACGCTGACGTCAGCGAGCGTTTTTCTCAAAAATGGTCGAAATTTTAAAACGCACGCGGGCGAGCGCTAAAAATTTTTCAACCTTCGCCAATAATTTTTCCGGGGTTTCGTGACCCAGTATTTTTGCTGAAAAAAAAAAATTTGAAAATCGAAGTATGCTAAGTAATAATCCCAGAAAATCGTTTTTTGTCTTGTTCTAATATATAATAAAATTTATAATTGCTTTAATAATTTTTATATTTATCCCTTATAAGGGTACCAACTTTATTATTTTAAATGACAATATATCTATTTAACTTGTTTATACAATAGAAAATAATACAACTAATAAATTACTGGTCGATAACAACTTGATTAAAAGATAAAAATTAATCATCATCAAACTCACGAAATATTCAACTTAGGGGTAAATGACTCACCGTCGGTAGTCGTTTTTTTTTTTCGAAACTACCAATCTTTATATATTATAACAGTTTATTCGGTTATTATGTTCTGTGACGCCTGATGGTTAATCGTCATTAAACTACACGCACATGGCGGTGAATCATACACTGAATCCCCTCCTAATAACAGTTTCAGACCGAAATATTCTTTCATATGCCCTCCACTGGCATAAAAGTATTCCTTAGATACACCACAGTAGTTCTTCTTCGAGTGTAGTATCAATATTAGACCGACTTTTAAGAGCTTTGTATACTTTTATTAATCTCATGTGGATTAACTCGTTATTATTACCGTCAGTGAGAATTTTAATTATACCAGGAATTGGCGTTTTGTATTAAGGATAACTATGCAAGACTAAAGAAAACTAGATGTCATTAATTAAGATTATCGCGTTCATTATATATTATAATTTTTAATTTGTTTTCCTATTAAAATTAGTATGTGATTAGGTGTAAAAAAAAAAAAAAAATGAAAAATCAACGAATATGAAGTGGAATATTTCTATCTATTTAAGTACTTATATTTTAATTTTATTTGGATACGGTAAGTCTTTGATTTTAATTATTAACTATATTGTACATAAAACTAATTTTTTTGGAAAATCATTATATCTTTTTAATACTAATTTTTAAATTTAAATATTAAACCTTTTAAAAGAAATTTTACAAAATATGAAATATAGGTGCAATTAGAAACAAAACATTTGAGGATCTAACTTAATTTCTCCCCTCCATAAAAGTATTTCAATTTAAATTTACCTGAAATTCTCATAATTTTTAGGTTAATAATTTAACATATAGTATATTTTATTTTATTTGCGTTTCCATGTTTAAAACAAACATAAAATAATATAACGTTTATTTAAAAAAAATGTAACTACAAAAAATTATCATTGATTAGAAAATAAATACATATTTATAAATATGCAGGTGTTCCATCAGGTTCCGACATCTCTAATGACTTTTGATCCAACGAATATTTTGGGTTACTTTTTTAAAAATAATTTTTACGGTTAAATAGATACAGTGGATATGTACTGCGGTTAGAGTGCACGTACACCAATACAAACTGTACACAACCGCCTTAAAACACAAATTATTTTTTGGATTAAAAGTTATAAAAGATGTCAAAACCTGGTGGGACACCTCATGTTCATTAGCTTCGAAGCTTATAAGAGAGAAGCTTTACTCTGGTATTTTTGTGATACTATACTTTAGGGGAAGCATTAGTTTGTGTGGCAGGCTAGGAAAAAAAAACAAATATAATCAATAAATTTATTAAAATTAAAAATAGACATCATGTAAACTGGACTATGATTTAATTTCAATTAAGAAAATAATAAAAAAAGGCACTGTTTGTCCTAGGCTAGTTTTTTTGAAATCTGGTACTCTCCGTTAGCTGTACATAAATAAAATTTCAATTACACACTGATAGTCAGCAAGTTTCTATGGATATACAAAGATAATAATGGAAACAAAAAAAAAAAAAATTGATTTAATATTTTATGATTTTTTATCCTTTGAGCTTTAAACCGAGGGTGACATATTACCGATCCCTATATCCTTGGGATGTACACAGTAACTATCGTGTAGATTTTCTATTTAACTTTAAACAAAAGGTGTTATGTTTCAAAATACTTATTTATTTTTTTAACTTCTTTAGTCATTTTGTCTTCAATGCATAGCTGAAATGCTATTAGTTTTACTATGCCGTGTTTTGTTTTATGTTACTATTGATTTTTGATTCTATTGAATCAATTTTGCTTAACAATACGTCAAAAGATCACAAACCGTAATTAGCTGATATATAAATGTCGTAATTTTGAATAATTTCTCATGATCTCTGTAAAAAAAAAAGTAATTTTTTTTTCTAGAAATAATTTTAAATATTTTATAAAATGGAAAATAGTCAATATTTGCTTAATTATTCAAAAGAATCTTTTCAATATTACGTACACGTAATATTACATAAAATAGGACTATAAATTTGGCACTACTGTCTCGTATTTTGCAGTTAATTATAAGTACTTTTTATGTGTTGTACTAAAATTCTTTAGTGTTACGTTAAAAACATTACGCAAGTCAGGAAAATTCAACAATACATATATTAATAATGCTACTTACTTATTAGTAATTAATATTAACTGAATTATGAATCAATTATGAATGAGATCCTTATTCCATTATAAGATTAAAAAATAAGCATAAAAAATTGTTAACTCTATACATAGTAAAATATGTATATCGTCATTAATGTATTAATATTTTACTTTAAAAATTCAATATAAAAATTGTATTTTTTATTTTTAATTATACAACTTTTTTTCGTTTAATATATTATAACGTTATCATATAAATGGTTTTAACGTTGTTAAAATTTTAAAAGTTATTCAATTTTTTTCGTCAAATGTTAAAAGAACTTGAAATATCTTTCACTATCATAAACAGTTTTTAAAATTGGCAAATGACTACTATTTGTTTACATTAAATTAAAAAACAATAACGTTTTGTTTTAATAATAATTGTTTATTGAAAGTTAAATGATATTTTATGTTTATTGATATATTTAATAAGTTTACATATTTTTGGCTTTTTTTCATGTTATGACAAACTTTTTCATTTTTAATTTTATAATTATAACGTATTGATAACGTTTTCTTGTCATGCTCAATGATGTAAAAAATACTTTTTAAATTGTACTGAATCTATTAAAGTAGATTTATTTGTTCTAATGTCACTTATAAAATTAATAGATAATAATAATAATGTTTTTTGTATTAGGTTGAACTCCGAATGCTTCAACTCCACTATTCTTGATCCCTTCTTAACTTTTTTAATTTAAATATTGATCTAATATTTATATTTTACACGTGTTATATCCTCGCAAACATTTATTTTAATAAAACATAAAAAATAATAAATGAAATAATAAAAGTTGGTATTTAAGGTTATCGACATTAACTATGTATTTTACACATACCAAGTGGCATTACATGTAAATGTGAAAAACTCCAAATAATAATTTGATAACAAGGTTGTTATGTTTTAGCATGACTCGTCATATCGTATTACAATTTAGGATTGTATGTGACTCGTTATAATAATACGATCAAGACATTTTTGACCTGATGTCGGTGGCAGCTGTGGTGTTTATGAGCACCCGGTGTTGTGGACCATAAAAAGTTGGTTTTTAGGACTGCTCATTGATGATTTAGTAAGGAGGGCTGTTTTCACTGGAATAGTTTTGGGCAGTGGAGTGAGGGAACTCTGTTTTGTAGCCTATAAATATACACACAATGTCAGTGCACGCGCGCGCGTTTTTGACCGTCACGGATGTCATTCGGCCAAAAGAACTCTATAGAACGACATACTGTGAGTCACACACATGCGCATATTCTTATGTTAAATTAAAATGCATACTCCACGGACTCTATTGTTGTATTACTGGAGATGGTTACAGTGATAGCAATAGTATGTTTGCAGTGTATTACTGTCTGCTGCTCTGATGTGCGGCTATGCGAGAAGCAGATGTTTGTACAACACGTACGAAGTACAAACAATGATAATAAATAATTATTGTCCAGCATTGTTTTTTTTTCATTTCTATATTGTTTTAACTGCATAACATATAATGTGTATGAACATTCATCATGACCACGAAAACCTTTCTTTCATCATGTATATGCTTTGAATTCTAAATTTATCACTATAAGTCACTATATGCATTTTAAGCATTTCACTTACATTCAACGGATAACATAATTTGGGGTTTTCCTCCTCTTTAATTATAAAATCTTTAAATTTACTAATTGTACATGTAGAATATATTGCAATTATACAGGAGGATGACAAGTTCAGTTAGGCAGTCCTCCCACGAGTTTCTTTTTTTGCTCCTGTAGAGCAAAAAACATGAAAAATGTTTTAAAATATATGAATGACTAATTTTTTTTATATAAAATTCGGTTGTTTATAAAATAGCATCACAGTAAACAGATTTAATAAAAATTAAAGACACAATACAATGACAAATTAGTCTATTTTATGATAATTGTTTAGAAAAGCAATTTAATGAAAACATTTTTATTAAAAGTTATGGTCATATGATTTTTCCATTTTAAATATCTCCATTAATAATAAAAATATATAACTCATATGATAATTGAAATACGCAAAAAAATTATCAAATAAATATTTTTTTTTAAAGTTGGATTCGCCTGCTTGATTGCCTGTGGCAATGATTTTTTTGCAATTTTTCCTTAATTCTTTTTGATTTCGAATTATGCTTTTGAATAATCCACCAATTTCTTAAAATTAAACAGTATTTACAGATTTGCATGGAAGCGTTTCTTATGTTAGTGATTTTAATCACTTTCAGATATCTCTGCTTGTCCTAACTAAGCCTTATCCACACTGTGCCACGACCTCATTGTGCTATCGTTTTTTATAACTAGAATTTATTACACCCATAATTTAATTTAAAAACTAAATGTGTTATGTAATTAATAGATTAAAATTAATTAACTTTATTTTAATTTTTGTTTAATTAAAAAAAGTTAAATATAAGTATGTTACATAAATTTAAACTTCATTATGCTCCATGCTCTTCTACTAACAAATTATGTAAGTGAGCGATTTAATAATTTAATCTTTTCTTTTTTTAATTTTCAACTAAAAAATATCCTTAGAATGAATTATTTCAACTCTTATATTACAATATGTTATTTTTTTAAAAATATTTCATTGGCATTTAATGAAAATTATAAAAGAATAATTAGTAGTAAATTTAATCAATACTATAAAATAAACTCTAAAGTAAAAGAGGACATTTAAAATTAATTAATTTAAACAAAACTTATTCGGAAATCGATAAACTATTATGTAGGGTATAAGATGTATAATAAAATATTAAATACATGAAAATTGATGTGCTCTGGAATAAGTGGTAAGAAATTTATAAAATGTTTTAATTGACTTTTGAATCTTAAGACTGTATTGGAAAATTAAAGTGTTAATTGTCAAACATTTCATTACATTACTCAAGTACAATCAGTCTTGTAAAGTTTAAAAAAGTTTAAGTATTTATATATATTTACTTAAATGTAAATGTGTTTAAATACTAATAAAGTATTAAAGAAACTTTTAAATACTTTTTTTACGATGTTTAAGATAAATTTAAAATAGTTCTATCTATTTATCTGTACTTTAAATATAAATACGTTTTTTTAAATACTATAGAAAAATAATCAAATTATTAAATTTAAATATTAGCGTGCATTTATAATGTTATCTGATGGAATAACAAAACCTAGTTAAAATATACTAGTTACTCCACAAGTAACTCTTGAAGAGTAACAAGTACTCTTCATAGATGTTAATAGATTAAATGTACATGTATATTAAGCCTTTTATGAAAAAAGTTTTTATTCTAATATGGTACTCCGTTACCTTTAAGTGCTACTGTAGAGTGTATATTTGTTGTTAGTAATACTGTATTCAGAAAAGAGGAAATATAGGTGATAATCATATGAAAAAAAAAAAATTCTCAAGTACAACAAAATATTTTAGAATTTTTAAATTGGTTACGTTTTAATATGATAAAGTGACATTGATGAGACGTTCTATTGTAGTATAAACTGTTAAAATTGAATTAAAATTCTGTTATTTTTTATACTAGACATTTTAAATTTGATAAAAATATGATATTTATACTTTAAAAACTCATTGGTTAAGAATCAATTAATGGATAGATTATTTTGAAAGTATAAAGATGAATTACTTCATTAAACATTAATTATCAATTATAGGAAAGATAATGTTTTATTTTCATTTTGACGGTAATTCATTCATTTTCATATTAAATGTGAACTCAAATTAAGGTAAAAAAAAAAGTTTTTAAACATTCCAAAATTTATACTTATTTTTTCATTATTTTTTAATAAAGTAATTTTAGCCTCGCAAGTGTAGATTTTTCGCTATGTAAAAAAAAAAAAACATAACCTAATAAATTATCTAAAAATGAATGATCGTCTAAGTCTACTGAAGTAATATGTAGTTTACAATACGTTCAATGTAAATCCTAGTACATTTGGTTATTCAGTTGTTATACTCAAGGGAGACATACTTAGTTGACTATGATGACCAATGGCGATAAAAAAATCTTTGAATAATTGAAGTTATTGACAAAATAAAGAACACAAATGATATCGAAAAATATATCTATAACGAGTACTCAAACACAACTATTCTTTATTACTAAATCAGTATTACTGGAAAATTACATTAAAAAAAATTCACCGTGAAATTGCGAGCAAATAAACATTTATAATTCAGTTAATATTACTTACTAATAACTAAGTAACATTATTAAAATATGTATGTTGAATTTTTCTGATTTGTTTAATGTAACAATAATGAGTTTTAATACAACACATAAAAAGTGCTTATAATTAACAACAAAATACGAGACAGTAGTGCTAAATTTATAGTCTTTTTTTTTTTTTTTTTTTTTTTTTTTT
>NW_026099572.1:39241969-39344537 GCF_025091365.1 Daktulosphaira vitifoliae | reverse complement strand
TTTTTTTTTTTTTTTTTTTTTTTTATGTAATATTATGTGTACATAATATCGAAAAGCTTCTTTTGTACAATTAAGCTAACATTGACTCTTTTTCATATTTTAAAATATTTTGAGTTATTTCTAGAAAAACAAAATTTACTCCTTTATTTACGGTGATTATGAGAAATTATTCAGAATTATGACATTAATAGTATCAGCTAATTACGTTTTGTAATTATTTGACGTATCGTTAAGCATAATTGATTCAATAGAATCAATAATCAATAGTAACACAAAAAAAAAAACCCCGACATAATAAAACTAATAGCATCTCAGCTATGCATCGAAAAAAATTGTATAANCCGACATAATAAAACTAATAGCATCTCAGCTATGCATCGAAAAAAATTGTATAATTAAAATATGAAAAATATAATTTTTATGTCAAATTTTTAAAGTAAAATATTAATACATTAATAGTTTACTTAACTCTAATCAAATATATACTTGATTATAATTAGTATTCGTGATGGTAATAAATAGTATTACTCTATATACAGGTAGTAGTATTTAAAATAACAATAAATGAATCGGGTCTTAATTATTGGTTTTTTTAATTCTTCATTGTATTTATAATTAATGTAGTGCAATTACCTATAGATTCCCAAAAGTATTCAATGAATATTTAAAAAATATTTTATACAAATTTTAGAGAATATTTAATGTATAAATTAATAGATTTTTAGGACATATTACCATTATGTTTCAATAGTTTTTAAAACCTAAAAATTCGCTTTCCAATTTTAATTTAGCCTATCCTGCAACCCATTAATTGCCGGAAGACCTGAAAAATTTCCGATATTGGGAGCCGATAGTCTATAGGCTATTATGTTCCTTCACATACCCTGCCGCAGAGGGCTAATGTCATCAATGATCAGCTTTCTAAAATATTATCAAGTAATCCTCCTTTCTTATAGAAAATTTCCTATTTTATACTGTTACGAGAAGGCTACTAGCAAGTTTAAGGCTGTAGTCTAATAATTAACCAAACTGATACTTCCATTCTCCATTAATAATATTTAAATTTTGAGGTATTATTATTATACTCTTTTTCGGGGTATTCGTTTTTCCCGACCTTACCCTAAATATTTTTTTTTATTTAAAGTTATTCATAACATCACGATTCTATCAAAAGCAAATTTACAAAATAATCAATGATTCAATTTATAATTGAAAAAACATTACAGAAATTTTCTGTAAAAGAACTGATACGACATTATCAAGCATAGATATTTGTTTTTATCAGTCTTATTTTTAAAAACAGGAAATACTTTGCTTGTAGTGATAGTATTTTCCACCATTATTACTTTAAAAAGTAATTAAAGTCAATGGGAGCGGGTACAAAGCGGTATGTTAAGTTTCCTTGATTGATCGTCTAAGCCGTTACCGACATATGGTCACTAAAATATACTAGGCTTTTTTTATCTACAGACAGAGTGTTTGTCAAATAGTAACTGGTAGTTTGTCTAAAGACAATTAAAAATATCAAAAATGTTACATTTTATAATTATAAAAAATTAAGGAATAAATTATAAAGTAATTGACACACTTTATTGTGGAATACCAAGTTTTTCATCCTTTCGGTTTTGGATGTATTCAATTTCACGGCGCATCTGAGTTCTTTTAAGAGCAGGTTAGTTCATGCGTGACTGAACTTCAATTCCTGCATTAAAGTTTTAGATGACTAGAGATGAGATCAATATAAATTTTTTTCAAGAATTTATGAAGCATATAATAATAATTATTATAATTATTATTACTATAAAATATCGATTGAGATAGACATAAAAGTCAAAATAATAGGTCAAATCTTTTTTTCAATTAGACATAATGTCCAATTTTTTTGGTCCATTAATTTAAAGGTTATAATTTTAATATCTAAAAAATAATTATTAAGGTCATTAATTATAATATTTTGAAAAAAAATAATATAACTAATTATAATTAAATTAAAAATTTACTAATTTAAACTTTTATACCATATATAAATAAAATAAAATTGAAAATGTCATTCTAGTATAACTTATTCCATTTCTTTACTATACATTTTTAAAATGTATGCTATAGCTCAGATATTGCTTCATTTCATTATAAGCCTATTACTCTCATAATTATTTACAATATGCTCAACCTTTCCTTAATTTATTATGTGCTTCTTTGATGGTATAAATGGTTATAGTCTATAACGCATATGGCCACCTCTTATTTGAATAACAGTATTCTCCATTTCTTGCTGTATATTTTTTATATTACCTAAAAACTTAAATATTTGCATGACAAGTTGCCAATAATTTTCCTAGTTTTGAATGAAACTCTTTCACAACATTATTTGTCCTTTGTCTGTTATTTAACACCAAATCATATATACATAACACATTTTTGAAGAAAGTTTAGGTGGTATAGCTGGTCTACTATCATGAGTCTACTAAACCGAATGTATATAACATTGATATAATTGCCAAAATCACCAACTTCCTTGTTAACGACTTCTTCCAACAAATTATCGAATGTTTCAATTAAATCAATTACTGCAAAAATATTTATTTCAAGATAACTTTTATGAGCGAATTGAAGTCACAGCAATGAAAAATTCACTATCATTATTTTTATTAGAACTTTTCTAGAGTAAATTTCAAACCAATTTAAAAAACATTTATGCTAGTTTTCGGAAAATTCGGATTATGTATGTAGATGATATTTTCGCAGAAATAAACAAAGATTTTAATACGGAGATCTTCATACAACATTTAAATTATTTTTACCCATTGATTTAATTCATATGCGAACAAGAGATAGAGGGAAAATTGCCTTTTTTGGATTTATGAGTTAAAAGAGTAGGGAGCCACTACATTTTGAAATTTATTGTAAAAACATACACACGTTCAGATATATTCCGAATAATTCGATAAAGTAGTAGAAAGGGGGAAATGGGCTATTTATAAATATGAAAATTGTTATAAATATTACGTGGAGCAAACAAAAAGAAATATAGGAGTCAGGTTTAAAGAACACTAAAGAAACATTAAAAATCAAGAAGTTAATAAATCTCCTGTGGTTGATTATTTATTGACAAATAATTATTCCATTAAAACCATAAAATTAATTAAAAATGTAAATAATTAAAATAAACTTAATGTAAGGGAGACAATAAAAATGTTTAAAAATGAGAACAATTTAATTAATTGAGATCTCATTGAATCATTGAAAAATTCATTATTAAACTTGTGTAAATTGGCAAAATATGATAATATTACTTAGTGATAACGTCACTAGGTGATATGTGTTAGTAGATGATATTTTTGAAGCAAAAATGATTATAATACAACATTTAAATTATTTCTATCCATCAATTAAATTCGTGTACGAACAAGAAGTAGAGAGAAAATTACTTTTTTTGGATATGTGATAAGATCACCAACGGAGTATTTATTATTAACTTGTATAAAATGGTAATTTGTGACAATCCAATAGGTAATAACATCACTATGGTTATATAAGAGAGTATTTTTCGGTCGGGGTGTCAGTATGTGTTTAGAGTTAATAATGGCTATATTGTTTTCAGAATTGTTTATTTGCGATTTTAGTAATTTTTGTGTTAAATATTTTTGAGATTTAAATTAATATTTAAGATTTTTAATTTTAAGTATTATTAGCCACGACTAATCGATTGTTTAATAATCATTATGCAAACTTAATTATTTATATAAGAAATTGATAATTTAAAACCTATATAACACACTTTAACAGACTATTATGAAAAATAATAATATAATATATTTTTGTATAGCGTCGTGTCATGATCCACGGAGCCCCGTGACTTGCGCTACGTTTGTTAGCCGTCGCCCTACTAACTTTATATAGTAGTCGGACTGATCAACACCGCGTGCTATACGTTACGGCAGAGAGTCCAGCAAAGGCCGCACGCCCGACAATGACCCACCGTAAATATACGTTGAAGTCAGTTTCGTGACACCGACCTGTACATACCGTTTCCTTTTTGTGTGATACCGCACAATCTGCATGGATATGACACTTATCACAGAGAGCATCGGCAGCACCAATATTGGTGGTTTCATGAGCCATTTTCCTCTTGTGGTTTTTAATCGACTCGTTTGTAAATATAATCAAACATATTTGTTTTCTAAATATTTGTGTGATGCGAAATTATTAAATTTAATAAATGATTCCGGCCATTCTTAACCAACTAGAATAAAATGAGTCATTTAACCGAATTTCTGTGAGAAATATATATATATATATATATATATATATATATATATATNATTGAGACACAAACTTACTATCGTATATGAATTACAAAATTAGTTAAACACATGGTATTTTCGTTAATACTGTGTTATTCCTTACGTTTGATATATGTATTCAAAAAACATATAGTGCTGGTCAAATTAGCCGGTTTTGGCATTATTTAAAGGTTACTTCAAGGGCGGTGGGTTAACATGACATGCCAAACTTCATAATATCAGAGTTTTGGTAAGATTGATGATGTCCCAGATAATTATCGTTTCCTTGTTAATATATTTGATCATGGTTAGTAAAAGTTATGGAACTTATAATATAGAAATTGCTACTACTATTTTTCTAGTTACCAAGTTATACAGAAAGAAGTTATATTAAATTTTTTTATTTTTTTGTTCATATTGTTACTTAAGCATTACTTATAAAAACAATTCTAATTATGCTATTTAATTATTTAATTGATTTTTATCATTATTTTATTAAATTCAATGTATTTCATTATTTTTTTTAAATATATAGTTTGTTATAGTATATAAAAATAAATAATTTTCTTTATAAAATTTACATCTTTAACGCTCCATTTAAAGAATTTCACATAGAATATTGCAATTATAGAATATATAAATAAATTGGAAATTTTTTTGTCTTTAACCATTATCATAAATATTATTTTTAGAAATTTTACTTATTAAGTTCTAACTAATAATTAAAAACGATTTTTTAGTGATGTAGAAAAATTTTATCACTCTCTATGTGTTTAACTTACATAATATTTTCTTTTTATTTGTTAGTTTTAAAGAATTTTCTCGTCATAACAATATGAATACATAGGTCGATAATGAAACAATTTTGAACGCGATTTTTTACATTAGCTATTATTAATAGATATTGTTTTTGAGTCATAGAATTTGACTTATTAAAAAAATAAATAAATAACTGATCTAATCAAAAAAAAAAATTATCAAACTTTAAACCAGTGTGTACGAATTTTGTGTATGTATGATTAATGTAACGATAATGTAAACAATGTACCGGTATATTTTTTTATAAAATAAAGAAAAATTGCCTGTAATGTTTATCATTCCAGTAAATTTTTCACGTCGCACCGCGAGTGCAAGAGAGTGTATAGTAATTTTGAGAAAATTTTTTTCAAATTTCAACCTATTGTAAGAATTAAATTGTGTTACTTTTTTCTATATTAAGCTCTAGTAAATTTTTATGCAAATTTTTGCATCTTCTCATTGAAAATTGACTTCTCATTATTTTTCGAGAAATGAACCGTTATATTAGGTCAAAAGAATTATTTGAATTCCAGTAACTTTTTTGGTAAAATGATCATCGAATTAAAAAATTTCAAAAGTTTTTATACAGCCTCACTCTGTTGATACTAGCCATAATCAATTTCTTTTAAAATAGTACATTTTTGAACATTTTCGTTTTGGATTTTGTTGTTTACATATATTTTCATTTTTCTGTCATATAATAATTTTGAGATACATCCTTTATATCTAATAGTGATGTTAACTTTATTTGTTTAAATAAAAACTTATTTAATAAACTAGTTTATAAATTAGAAAATAATAATTTAAAGTAATGACTAGAATGAGAAGTGGGTGTTGCTATTTTTATTATTGGACATTTGCTGGCCTTTTGCTCCTCCCACCTAAGTACAAAATTGTTAAAAAAATATTTTTTTCGATAACAAGACAAGACATATTTAATATCTAAAACGTGATATTGTGTCTAACATCTTGGAGATACTGAACGATTTCACTGTCTTTCGTCCTCGTTTCATATTCTTTTATCAACTTGGTAAGTCTTTCTTCGGTTTTTAATCGAGACAAGTTTTCTGATCTCTTGATCTTACGACCGATATCCAATTCGCGATACATATCCTTTCAATTTAAATATTGAAAAAAAGTATTAACAATTGAACTCAAATTACTATGACAACCATTGGAACAAAAAATAATCGTGGATAAAAAAATTAGTAGAAAAATCGGTTAGTGGAAAAAATAGAAATGAAAAAATGGTATATAATCCTAATTTTGTCGTATTATACAAAAGACAATTTTTTAATAAATTGTATGCGTAATTAGTTTAATAATAGGTACACTATTATACACTTTAAATTGAAAAAAAAAAATTGTACCCGCGACTTATATTTATGGTGAAAACGTGTATCAAAATTACAGAAAAAAGTAGAATTTTTGTGAAAAAATTTTCGATTTTATATTTTTAATTTAAAAAGCTATAATTTTTTAAAAATATACAATTATTTTACAAATATTTTTTATATAAACTTTTCTTCAGATATGCTTTTTTTTAATTCGGACCATTTTCCTTTATACAGGGTGAAGTTAAATTTTTAAACACCCATATAGAAAAAAATAAAATTTGTCCCTGTGACTTATCTTTGTGGTAAAAAACATGAGAAACTGACTGGTAATAAAATAATGATTTTTGTGTAAAAATTGGAATATTCAAAAAAAATTTAATTATCGGTTTTTAAGAAATTAGTGTAAGCTACGTTAGAGTATTAAAACAGAGGTTGTTAAGGAATCTAATAATCCCTATTTTTTTTTTTTTTAAATATTTATTTTAACTTTAGATTGTTTAAATTTTTAACAATAATTTTGAAAAGGAATTTATTAGCTTCGATGCGAAGCTGATGAGGTATTAATTTTACCATGACGTGTTTATTTATTGCTTTTTTTTGTAGTGTCACAAATTTTTCTCAGCTCTCCTTGGACTGACTTTTTTTAAACTAAAATACTTTAATTAAAATATGTATTTTTAAAATTAAATATCTTCACAATAGGAATATAGAATTTGTTTTTATACTGTGTATTGCACAGAAAAATTATCACTAAAATGAAATATTTTTTATAATTATACACCAAAATATGCTTTGCTAAATCAAATTTTTTTGTTTTTTTAAATCTGCAATTAAAGTTTTTTTTGTAATCTCATTTTTTAGTATATTAATGAATGAATTAATTAATAAAAGCCAGTATTACATATAAAAATTAAATTCGACTTTTAATATGTTAAAAAATCCATGTAAAATGTTATATTAAAACTATTTTTTTTGGTTTTTCAAAGTTTTTATAGTTTTAGCCCAACTTGCAAGTTTGACATTAATGTCATTAAATAGAAAATCTTATAAGGATTTGAAAAATCATATTGTTTAAATTAATATGTGGTCAGGAACATATATACGTAATTACTATGAATATTAAATTTATCTCAAAAATTTGTTAAAAATTTACTGGTTTTTTTTTTTCATTTAAATAAAAATCATAATAATCATTTCTATGTAATATTTGATGTTTAAGTATATGCTATAATTGAAATATTCAGAACTATATTTCGTGTAGTTATATCCTATTATATTCTATAATATATTGTTCACTGGCGTTCGCAAGGGGGTGGTGGGTTGGGGGTTGAAACCCCTCAAAATTTATAAGCTTAGCGACAATTTTGGACGATAAACAATAAGTAATAACAATAAAAAAGATCATATCATACTATAAATATTTCCACAATAAAGTAATCGAAAACAGGAAATTTTGTGAGCAAATAATATGGGCAGTGTTACATCTAATTTTCTTTAAATTTCAAACCCCCTCCGAATTTAATTTCTGTGTACGCCACTGATACTGATGTTAAAAAAATTTCGTGCTTAGTTTCACCTATGATTTTGTCTTCTATGTTTTATTAAATTTCATTTCAATTTTTATATGTTCATATTCGCTTTTTACTAACTAGTATTAATCTCAAAAATTAGAGGTGATAGAACATTCTAATTGTAGAATTGAAATCAGCGTGAAAAATTTATTTAGAAAAGTATATTTTTGACACTGATTAAAATTTCTTTGTAGACCAATGTATTAAACATAATTAACGAAAAATTATATTCTGAAATGTTTTGTATCAAGCCCTTTAATTTTTATACACGCTAGCCATACAGGTACCAAAAAATATTTTTACTAATTAATTTTTTATAATTTCTTTGTAATAAAAATTATAATATTAATTTGTTGAATATCAATTTCATGCTAAATTGAAATAACCATAATAAATATTTATTCATATATTATACTTATAAATCAAAGAACTACTAAGCAGAGTATAATTAATGCAATAGTAATTGATGTTATTTTTGGAATAATCCACCAAATTCTTAAAATTAAAAACTATCTATAGATTTACATCTAAGTGTTTCTTATTGTAATGATTTTAATCATTGTCTGATATCATCTATACTTGCCCCAACTTTGCCATTTTTACAGTGTGCTACAACCTCACAGCGCTACCGTTTTTTTAAAATTATTTTTGAGTTGAAAGTAAAATATGTTTCTTATTTAGTTTCAGGTAGTCCGAAAAAAAGGAAAATAGACGAACAGCTAAAAACATATTTTGAAAATTTATCACAAAATGTATTTGCGTCTGCAGGTCAAAATGTCATGCTACCTTGTCGCGTGAGACATCTAAATGATAAAGTGGTAAGTTAAAATAAAGAGTGGAAAAATTGTGTTAATAATTATTAGAATAATAATAAGAAATCATAAAACTTATCATTATATGGATCAAAGTAATCAATGATTGTAACAGATACAAAGGGGACCATAGGAGCAATGCCCCATTTAAAACTAGTTGTACAAAACTTACTAATAACTAAAAAACGCTTCTTTTTATTAAATCGCTCTCATTTTAACAATAATAGTGGAATGGGTTTCCCACATAAAAAGAAATATTCTGGATTGTATACAATAAAAATAAAATAATATCAATAAGGTAATATATATTCGTACAAATTAATATCTGAGTATAGATATAACTGATTTTATAACGTAGGTAATAAAAAGAATTGACACATATTTTTTAAAATATAGCAATGACGGACCCATAGTTGAACGGTCTGCTATTCCTATAAATATATGTTATATTCCATTATCAAAATAAATAATATTTTTTCAAAAATGCATATAATCATAACTGTTAAATAAAAAACATGGGTTTATGTTTAAAAACATTTTTCACTTCACCTTGGAAAAATAATTCATAGCACTCAAAGATTTCTTAAAGTTATCTAAGAAAAAATATTTCAATTTCACAAACATAAATATTTGTATTGAGTTCTGTTGTGATACTGTTCATCGCTCTAATTTAATATTATTCGCAATGTGTATCACAAAATAAAATAATTATCTTAAATTGATATCATAGCATAATCACTGATGTAATTAATACAATGTATGTACTTGTTCAGTTTAAGATTAATACCCGTACCATAAATGTAAACACTGCAAATTAACCTACAAAGATAATGTATTAAGTAACAGTATCCCTAAGAATATAATCAAATGTACCATAGCCAATGTAACATATTATCCCTGCTTATAATTTTCATTTCAGTAAAGACAAGAGTCCCTGGTGGTCAATTCTTACATTTTAATGACATATATAGATCATAGATTTCATATAAAAAACCGTAAAAGGGTTTACTCGATTCTCATTCCACTTTTCAATCTAAGAGTCAAATGCAGCAATTGACCACCAGTCTCTCAAATATTCAAAAAGAAAAATTTGTCAGTGTTGTTCATTTCAATTCCGCAGAAAATATTATAAAGTAGGTAATACATTGTCATTACGATAATTTGGAATTATTTAATCCGAGAAGAGAATGACAAAACAATAATAATTAACTTATCTTTTCTCATTCAAATTTATTAACTGGTTTGTCAGGAGAATTATTAAATGCGTTCGAAGTGCTTGACGTTTTATAGTTTGCCGACCTAAGCTCGTGCCCTTGAAGCATAAGACTATTCAAATGATTTACCAATTTTTACAAGTTTAATACATACATTAAATTTCAATACTCATCATAACCCCTTTATCTGATTGTGTTGTCATCCTCTAAACCCTCGGACTCCGCGACCCCAATGAAATTAAACTAACTGAATTATAGTAACCGAAAGTAAGATAATTATATTTATTTAAGTGTTCAAAAATCCAAATTAATTAACCAACACACCCAATTTTATTTACCTTATTATATTATAATAAAATCTTACTTTTGGCTCACTATAGTTACGTAGTTTATGTTAACATTATTGAGAAAATCTAAATTTTTACATAGATAAAAATTATATTAGTTTTATTTTAGATGATAGCTTTATAAATGTTTATCTAAACGTTATCAGAGATAGTTCTTTGTTATCTACATAAGAAATATCTGATATCTATGAGTATTGAGATTGATACAGTTGACGAGATGATATTAGACAAATGTAGGCGACACAGAAGATTTTTTGTTAGTAAGTGGCGTCGGTCCGTTTATATTTAACCGACACAAAATTTGTTTATATACAAGTAGTAGCAAAAATACAACTGATAGTATAAAAATAAACTGCAGTGATACATTGTTTATTTAAGATAGAATAACTTTAATGACCTTTTAACAGTAATATATTTATGCCTTAGTGCATAAACGTCAAAATATCTGTTTATTTGAAATTTGTAGTTATCAGAAGTTTTTATTAAACTTTATAATTTAGTGTATTGAACACTAATATAATTCTCAAAAAACTTTGAGATATCTGATTTCAGTACACTATACAACTTGCTGAAGTTCCTAATCTTTAAAAATACATTTTATTGTATAATGTGACATCAGTAAAAATTGTTTGTTTAGTAACTTTATTCATACTTTCGAAATAACTTTTTTTATTTTATAAATGATAATATTATGATTTCAATGTTAGTACTATCATTATTATTTGATGCAAACTATTATTTCTGATAAATTTACATTCTAATGAATGTTTGAGAATTGTAATATTATAAAACTAAAAATTGATTATGTTAACTAGAAATTGTTTGTCTGTATGAAATATAATTAACTGAATGAACATGTCTTATAATATGTTTTAAGTTATTTTATTAAGACTGGGCATTAAAACATTAAAAAGTTAAAATTCAGTTAAAAATGTAAGTCAATTTAATTAAGTTTAGATAACTTGATACATTTTTGGGGAATTTTACTTTAAATTTAAATAGTTCACTTTTAACCTAAATAAACTGCGCATTACTGCAATGTAAAATTAAATTAAGTTTTATATAATTTCTTTTAGCGAAGTTTAAAATTACTTATGAGTTAACTTTTATCTTAATTTATGATTTAAAAATGTGAAGTTTATACAGCCTTGGTTATTATAATATGTTAAATGAATTAAAAATATCATTATATTTCCGTATTAAAATTATTCCTGTTTTTGTAGAAATGAAAGTTATTTAAAATGAAATTAATTGTCACTTAAGTTTAAATTTTTTGTTAAAATAAAAGATCTAAATTAACTTTAACGCCTAAAGTATTTAATAAATTATGTAGTCCTTAATGACTTGAATAGTTTTTGTACTGTGATTTAACGAAGGATTAAAAGGGCATATAAATATATATGGTGTACGATAATTATAATTATCGTACGAGGTTTTTTATTAAACCCAACATAATACCTTCTTTTGGAACGAAGAAGATTGATTTCTAATAAAATATGTATTTAGTTATTTAAACTATGTAACGCCCAAATGGGTAAAGAGTATACTCAATGAATCAAGAATACAGAATCAAGTAAAAAACTAGATTGAAATCAAAAGGAAAGTATTATTAATAAAATAATAATTCAATAATTAAAAGTTTGTAAAGAAGAAAATTTTTTTAAATTAAATAAAAAATAATTCATTCATTTATAGCAATTTTAATATGTTTGAATGAGTCGTAGAAAAAATTCATCTAATTACTGAGAGTATACATTTCAATAAGTTATTAGTAATAACATACAGTTAGCAGGAAAAAATAATTATAATTCTTTATAATAAAAAAAAAAAATGATATATCTGATATTATATAATACAATTGTTTTGGTGTATTATTTTTCCAATGTAAGAAAAACAAATTTACCTTTTTTTAAAAAAAAATTGTTTTTTGATGGTTTTTCTCCATTCTACAGGAAGTGAAAAATTTTTCAACGTTAGCCGTGTGATAATCAAGAAAACGACGTATTTTGTCATATTCATTAAAATCGGTCTTTTTAATCAGCAAAAAAAAAAAGGTTAACGAATATATAAAACATTTTTCTTTATTCCCCATTTCTGTAAAAATACGTGCCTAACTAATGTATATCAAATTTTTATTGAAAATTGGAGATACATTTTAATGATTTAAACGACTATTTTCGTAAAGTTTCTATGGAGTAAATAAATTTTTTTTCTCTAAAAATTTTCATATAGAAATTTTAAGAGAAAAAAAATTATTTGATAAAACTAAAATAATTAAAAAGATATATAACGTATATTTTTGTATTTTAGTATGCGTGTTGGTTGTTTTGTACATTATATTATAGGAAATTTTATGACTTTGACTATAAAATGATTCAGTCTGATCTTCAAATACCTATACAGATTAAATTTGACACGGTACCGTATATTTTGCGATACGTTAATTACTCGGTCACCTCGTCTCTTTCATCGGCCGCCTTATTACATCGCGAGTGTAGCCTGATTAGGGTACCCCCACTAAGTGCAAAGTTATCTACTGGAGCGCGGCCGTCCATTGAGCGCCGGCGGTGAAGGCTCATTTTGCTTTTGGATTCCTACTTGAATCATAACTGTCCGTCGATCATGCGTCGTACACTGTTAGTTAGTTTACACATATATTATAAAAATAATTACTTGCATATTCTTTTTTTTCGTTTTTGTCCTCTCGGACAGTGTCCGTAGTATCTATATATATATATATATATATTATTTTATTTTTTATAAAGGGGTATACGTTATAAATATTATATAATATAATTATTATAAATATACACCAATACGAATTGCATTCACTGTTACTACATGGCCACTCTATTTATTAGAACAATTGTAACTTATTAAGTATCTACTAAACCTAAAGTTGTTATCTATCCATAAACTTTTTATGAAGTATTTTTTGATGGGCGTTTTGTCCAAATTGGAGTAATATTCTTATGCATCAAAAGCTTCAGATTATTTTTACATGAGTCGTGTTATGATCTCAAATAATTATATTTAGGCTTATTGTAGGTTAAATAATAGTAGTTTTATCAATTCTGTTCAAGTCAGTCTACGCCATTAACTTTACACGTATTTAGTTTAATAAGTGTCGAAGTTAATATTCAATACATAACATTAGTATATTATTATATACAAATTTTAATAGATTAATGATTTTTTCATATTTGTTTGTAAAACTTTAAAGTGATTTTTAAAACTTATAATAAATTAAATTTTTTAAAAATTGTTTTCTATTTTCTCAAAAGAACTACTAAGATTAGATATAATCCTAATTTTTCCGAAGAAACATGGGAAAACAATGTGCATATTTTCAGCAGTGTTACTATAACATAATAAAAAAATTGACATTGTACGTTTACCGAGTGACTTTTTGTCATATCTTTTAGTTATATTAATCTTTAATAAATTCATTTGACTAGAATTTGTTTGTATTTTTGCGCAAATTTAATGTTTAAATGAACACACTGCATTGAAAAAAATTCTCTGATAAATCGAGAAATGCATTATCAAAATACGTCTAATAAACTTTTTATTAAATGAATCATAGTTTTTGGTTTATTTAACCGTAATGTTTGTTAAAAGAATACAAATTGGCCAAATTAACAAATTTTTATATTCGAAAAAAAAATGGTTCAATTAATCAAAAAAAAAAAAAAAATACTAACTATTTTACAAAATTATTATTAGATGTATATTGATAATAATTTTGTTTATTTTACCAAGTTTATTGACTGTAGTTGTCGTATCCTTTATTAGTTGAACAATTAATCGAAGTATTGTTGTAAATAACACTTTTATATTATTTTTCAAATATTGTACATAAAAAATAAATTATTTCTGTTCGAAATTTGAAAATAATAAATAATTCACTCGTACTTAAGTTTAAAATTTGACACGGTCTACGTCATCTTTGTCAGCCGTCGTCCTGTTCCTTGTACGTTTGACTGATCAGCACCGCGTGTGACAGGTCGTGGTACTAAGTCCAGCAAGTTTCGTACGACCCGCCGCAAACATAAGTGGAAGTCATTTTCGCGACACCTCACAAAATGCTCCGTTCGAACCCTTTCCCAACACTTCTCAACGGTGTCGACATCATCACTACGCTCATCGATTACTATTTTGTCATTGTAACTCTTTTAGTTTCCTGTACTTTGTGTACTATATAACTTTCTGATATTAATTAAAATAAACGTCATTTATCGAACCTACGCCTTTTGTGTCGACTTTGTTTTGTTCACTCTCTCTCTTTATATGTATCAAATGCTTGTTTCATTTTTCAATTAATATCTAAAAGATAATTCATTTCTATTATTATTGGGCTGGTAGTAATTTTAAACGTTTTTCTGGAGTCGAATGCAGTGTAACATTTAAACGTACATGCGAGATCACGCGTGTTGCTTGGCAAAATGTTTTTCTTGAGGTCAACTTTATTTTATCATTTTATTTTTTTAATTTCTTACGCTCTCTTTGCTTTTTATTTTAGCAGGCAGTCGGCCAAACAAGAAAGAGGTGGTTTATATTAAACGATATTTTTCGTATGGTGTGTAGTGTAATGTGTGAATTATTTGGTGCGGCCTTTACCCTGTCGAGGCTAATCGCTACCCTACCTCAGTCTTTCCTGGCCGTTGGAAGACTTACTAGTAAAACTTTCTATTATGAGATTTATTATAGTCGTTTAAAGTAACAAATGAATACTAGCTGAAACAAATCGGAAACAATTTTGCAACTCATCTAAGTTACAAATAATAATTATTGTTAATTACTCGTGTAATATAAATTATTCGCTTGCGCTTACATTATTTAAAATTAAAAATATATTTAACATATTAATTTAAAACTAAAAAATATTAAAAATGTTTAACCCAAAAAGCGACCAAATTTACTAAAGAATTGCGTATTTGTTTTTCGGATACAATGTTACCATTGTCAGTGCTAGACACAGTATGTATTTCATTTCATTTCACTACAAGTACAACTTGCAATGAAATGAATTATACCTTAATGAAAAAATATTGATTTTTATATTAAGTAATTGAAGTAAATTTTTTGATTAACTATAACATGGTAATTTCATTTTCATCAACACAATCATTTTGTTATTCGTTGATTAATATTTTTCTCTCGTATTTCCATTTATCTAATTCTCACTTGTTGCATAACGATATTTCTGAATTTGTTTGCTGTAATGCAAATAATTCCTCTATTTTGAAAATATTCTGTAGTGTTATTATAGTTAAATATATAATAGAATACTGTACGACTCTTTGGATACATTCTACAATAGCCATAAATATTGTTATCATTCAAAATCGTTTCTTAAGATTTTTAGGATATACTTGTAAAATTTAAGATTGAAATAAGTCAGTTTATAAGTAAGCCTGTTTTTTTCAATTTTGATGAGAAGGTAGTGGTTTTATGACAATATGTGCTATTTTTAATGTCTGTAAATAAAAATGATTAGCTCTCACTGGACCCATTTTAATGAATAATATGTTATACGAACCCAATTTTAATATAGCTGAATCTATCGTTGCCGAAAATTAGAGATCCCAGTTTTAATAATTTAGAAAAATATTTTAAAATGATGATACAGTAAAAAACGACATATTCAAAAAAAAATTTGTGCATTTTATTACTGCTTTAACTTTTTTCATTAAACATTGTTCAAAACTAAAATTTAAAAGAGTAAAAAAGAGGCAATAATCTTCTTTTTGGTATTCTATGTAAGTACATTCAATTACAAAACTAAGTACAATACTGATTTGAAAGAGATCATCTTCTACGTATGTAATTTTTTTTCGGCTCAATTTTTGAAATTGTTTTGAAATATTTGATAACTTTTAACGTTTACCACATTGAAGCTGTGAATTGTATTGTAATATAAAACAAACAATTGTCTGGACAATTTTTCTTTAAGCTTTTGGTTTTTATTATTATTAATCAAATTTGTTTAAACAAATTACAAGATTCGCGTTGAAGCGTTTTATTACGATAGAGATGTTAATCACTGTCAAATATTATCTTAGTTTGTCCCAACTATACCGGTCCTCACTGTGCTAGGATTTTTCACACATATACAGAGTAATCTGTTTATCATAAACCACTCAATTACTCACAAAATAAATACAATAAAATTGATTGGTGTTTTTTTAGTACCATATATTTTTCGATTAATCGACTGTAAATAACTTTTTAGTATTATCCCTTATAACTTATAGGAGTGTCGCCTTAATTTTTTAAACTATCACATACATAATTATCTAACACGTAAAATAGGAATAAATTAAAAAAATTATGGATCGATTACAAATTTTAGACCAATAGAATAATAATAATATAGTAATTAATGCAATGAACAAATAATTTATTTGTTGATCCATTTGTGTCTTCCTGAATTGTAATTTTTAAAAATTTAAATATTATAAAGTTCAATTAATTACTTTGTAAATGATTACAAATTTATTTTATTATTTTAAGTTTTCAATGTATGTAATATTAATTTTTCTATTGTTTTATTTTTTAAGTTTATTTAATCATTTTTACTCACTAATAACCAATTAAAAGTATATGTACTGAGCTTTCATTCGTTTATTATAAATAAATAAATTAATAGTGAAAAAATTATATATTAAGCTCATAACTCATACTAAATGATTTTAGAATACAAAAAAATATTATAAGCTAAAAATATTATAAGAGTACAACTTTTTGAAAAAAAATTAGTTATAAAATGCAAACGAAATAATTGATGAATTACATTTATATTGGTGATACAATTGAAGCTTTAAACTACATAATTGATAAATTATAGAAATACGGCGATTTTATTAATATTAATTATGTGTGTTTTAGTTTATATAGATTACTTAAATGTTTTTTTTTGTAACGTTTACTAAACATTTTTTTACCGTATAAACCATAGGCAGTAATAGTAACATTTTCTATAGTGGCTAAAATTAATTATTCCCTTAATAGATATTCTATAAAAAATAGTGTCATTCCGAGTTCCAAAGAGCTTTTAAGTAAAATTTCAGTACCTGGATTTCTTTTTAGAACTTGAGCTTAACCTGGTACTCAGTTTGTAAGCAATATTTACTCAACTTTTACAGAATAGTTGGTTTGTAAATTTGCCAACTAAGAATATCGAAAACTATTATTACTAGAAAAGGCGTAATTTTTGTGCTTTACGGCATTTGTAGTGTCCACTGTGACAGACTACATCCCATCCCATCTTAAATTATTATTGTATTTATTACCTATATACCTGGTGCTTACAACTATTTTTATATTCTACTTAAAAATATGTTTAACGTATCATATATAAATGTAATTCATTAAGTATATGACTTTCATTTTTTTAAAAACTATTGAACATTTTGAATTGTGCAAAGAAAAATATTTTTTGATTCTAAAACCTCTACAATAGTTCAGTTAAATAATTTTGTTTTAATTCATAGGCATAACTAAAAAATATGTTTAGTATTTTTAATGATATTTGTATTTTTTTGACACCGCAAAAACATTTTCAAAATAACATAATTTTCTAAATTTTTTTTAACACTTACGATTATATTAACAATTATTGGTCATCCGTCGTTTCTCTGTTGATATTAGTAAATTGTTAAACGACCTATGTGTAATTAATATTTATCTATTAATATTTTGAATAAAACCATTATATTAAGTTAGATTAAGAAAAATTTTAAATATTAATATGTATTTATTTTTTATAAGAAAAAATGCATTAATACCAACATTTTGAAAATATGCATTTATATACCTTATCTTATGAAATATGCAAAATAAGATTTCACAAATGAATTACACATAAATTGAAACAAATTTTCTTGTACGACGTATCAAAAAAATATGCAAATGCATTAAATTCAATGCCCCAGTTATTTCGGTTTAGATACAGCGATTCGCATCATTTTGTAGTCTTTGTAATAATAGTTTCTAATGAATCATGAATACCATATATTTTAAGATTAAAGGATGAAATTAAATGAAAGTTAGAGGTCAGATTTCCACCTAAACTTTCTCTGAGCTTATTAAGTAGACTTCGTTGCTACTCTAAATAGTTTTGCTACCTTTTTGCTATTACTGCAAAATATTCTATACATTATTATTCTAATAAATAAATATTTAGCTTCCAGTTGAAAGAAATAATCGACAAATTTTTGTTTTGTTGTATTATTTATGAAGATTAAAAAAACATTATTAATTTTTTTAAATCAGGTTTCGTGGATTCGAATGCGTGATTTACACATACTTACATCTGGCTCATTTTTGTTCACTAATGATGGTCGTTTTGGAATACATCACCCTTTAAAAGACTCTGCAATTTGGAATTTGGAGATAAAAGATGTGTCGCAAAAAGATATGGGTTCATATGAATGTCAAGTAAACACCGAACCAAAAATAAAATTCCTTGTTAATTTAACAGTGTTTGGTAAGTATTTTAAAACGCTATTACATTTTATAAAACTTTTTTTATTATTTAATTATATTATTTTGTTAGTTTTTTTAATAATAATTCATTTTAAATAAGTAAGTAATAAATATTAAGAAACTTTGTACTAAAATATTAAGTACTTATTACTTTTGCGCAATTCTTATAATCTGACAATAAGTAAAATATATTCAAATGGAAAAAAAAAAAATAATTGTAATTACATTTTTTTTTAATATTACTACATATATTCATGTAACAATTATCATTTTTTGAATAATGAGGTAGTTAAAATGTTTTTAAAATTATATATGAAGTATTACTATAATCTAGATTTTTATTTTCTTACTTAATTATAATTCTATTTAAAATATGATATATTTCTAGAATTAGAAAATTTATTATGTTAAAACTGATAGTCCTCTTATGACTATATATATAGTTTCTGAGTTTCATATTATATTTATAATTAATAGATTAAGATTAAAGATTATTTATTTCAATAATCATGAGTATAAGCTAGATGAATTTATGAATTATTTAGTAACAACTTTATTTTTCTTTATAAATATGAGGCACATTTTTATTTATTGTTTAATAATACTACTTAAAAACGTTTTTTCTTTATTGTTTACTACCAAAGGATTTAATTATTTAGGTTTATGTTTCAGATATCAACACATTATAAAATATTATATCAACCCCACAGGAAACTTCCCTCTAAAACTACTTTTTTTATTGAAATGTGGTGTAAAGGCATCGCCGTAGTGTATAACGATAACGTACAAAGTTTTCCCTTGCCACTATCAAATATTTAATAAACCGAAAATGACCCTACCGGTCGCTTAAACACTATAGGACTACCTATCTCTAGTCTGTGCTTTTCTCGCATTTTCGAAATTGTGTAAAAATATTATAGTATCAGAATGTAGGTTAAAGTTAAGTAAATAAAAAGCTTAAAACTATTGTGTTGTAAGATTAATATAAATTTATTAAGATTTTATTTATTTAGGTCTATTGTTTTTATTAATTAATTGTGCTATTAATCTTTATTTATAATCTCTGATGTAAATAGTGTAATATAAAATGTCAATCGATGAAGAATCTATTTTTACCATAACGCATAGACAAAAATTATTTTATTTTGTGCACTCCGGTTGCCTATAACTAAAAATTATAACAACTCATATTGTAATATAATACAGATTTAATAGGAAAATTGATTCCTGTTTAATTTTTTGAAGTAACCCCTAAAATCTACTTTTAGGAATAATTTTATTATACAAAAAACTTGATATTTACAATGGTTTATAAAATTAAACTAAATTTTTTCTATACATATTTTTAAAAAATTCATTATTTAACAAAAAAATGAAGGGTAGTATACTTAATAAATCACATTGTATACATAAACGTCATATATAATGTGTTGTTTATTAATTAATCGTTTCATAAAATTTTTAGAGTCAGACGTTATGATCGGTGACATGGGTGAAGATTCAACCACGGGTAAGTCATAGTTCATAAAAATTATAATATATTATAATTTTTATACGTAAATTTGTACAGTGTATATAATGAGTTTATTTTATTGTTTATTTAATCTTATTAATTCAATATTTAAAATATTTGAAAAATTATAAAAAATACAAATAAATTTATTTTTGTTTGTTTCTATTATCTAATAAAATCTAATCTATTAATTAGAGAATTTCACTAGGGCAAAACTAATTTGAAATTTTATTAGTATTTTATATAATTCAGCATTTTTACAGTGCATAATATCTATCTTTATATAAATTTTAAAAATTTCAAAATTCGTTTATTATGATTCAATATTAGCTACTGATTTGCAAATATAATAATCATAATAAAATGTGATAAAAATAATTAACTATAACAAAACGAGCTGTATAGTATGCGTTTATTTTTATTTTGTGATGAAGTTAATTGTTTCAATTGTATATTACTGATAAATTATTGTTCTGAAATGTGTCTAAATGTTTTGTTTTGTTGTTGCGTAGTAAAAAAAACTTTTTAAAATATTACAAAGCTTTAGATAATCGTATTGTACAAAAAAATGTTTTTAAACCACTACACTAAAAAAACACTTCTTTAAAATCAACAAATGCATTACCAGAATACGTTTAATAAACTATTTGTTAAATAAATCATAGTTTTTTTGTTAATTTAACTGTTACTTTTGTTATTTTTTTGTTGAATTTTTACAGTATAGAGAAAAATATTTGTAATAAGAGTAATTTTTAAAAAAAACTAATTCTTTTAATCAAAGAAGAAAATATTTAAATAATTAAAAATTAGTAAAATATTTAATTCAACTACTTGTTATTGTCTCAAAGAAATTCAACTAATTAGAGCTATATTTGTAAAAATTGTTTTGTTTAATTGTTCACGTAAAAACTCTATTAGTATTATTCATAGGAAATGGTAAATTCGAAGAAAATAATAAAAATCAAGAGCCATCCGAAAGACGAATGACACCAGGAGGGTCTGTATCATTTACTTGTGTCCTTAACCACTTTAACCAAACTCGCCCAAGTATTCAGTGGAATCACAACAATGAGTCAATTTCTATTCATGTAATATATGTTTTAAATTTATTTTTTACAATACGATTTAATTATTTTTTATCTATTGAATTTAGGTAAATATAAGAAATATTATATCTTAGTACCTGACTTAATAATTTATTTATTTAACGAGTAAAGCTTAACGAATATTATATAGCTTATAAAATTGAGAGTAATAGGTCACAGATTGATTATTTTACGTGAAAAAGATAGAGTGTACATTAAAAAGAGTGTAGTAAAAGATTGTAAAGTTATACCAGGCGAGAGTGTAACTACACAACATAAACTGATAGTAATGGAGTTGTAGCGTAGTGGGTAAAAAAAAACAGAAGAAACACAGGAGAAAAATCAAGGATCCGGTGGTGGAAATTGAAAGGAGATAATGAAAAGGAGGTTTTAAAGACGGTAAATGAAAGGAAAGTGTGGAATGTCAAGGGAGACATAAATAATGTGTGGAATATATTCGCTAGTTGTGTAAAGAATACTGCAAAGGTGATTGTTGGTAAGAGTAGTAGAATGCCAGGAAATAAAAAAACCGGGGAGTGGAATGAGGACTTTCAAAAAATTATAGAAAGTAAGAAAAAGAAGTTCAAAGTATTGCAAAAAGAGAAAAGATTGGATGAAATATAAACGCTTGTGTAAAGAAGTTAAGTGTGCGGTAAGAAAGATGAAATTTAAGAAATATGTTGACTTATTGAGCAAGATAAGCTATGAACAAAGGAAAGTGAAAAATACGTCTCAAATTTGCAAAAGTAATCGAAAAATAGTCTAAAGATTATCACAATTTAAGGTTGAGTTATAAGGCGTAGTAAGTGTTGATAATAGGGTACTATCGAGTGATGATGATGTGAAAAAAGTGGAACGAGTATTTTGAAAAATTTTCGAATGAAGAGTATCCAAAAAAAACATTAAATGATATCTCGCGAAGCAAGAAACTGGCTGATTTAATTAGTGAGAAAATGTTATTGGAGAATCAATGAAAAAGAATAAAAGAATAGGACCAGATGAGTGCCAGTATATGTATGAAATATATTAGATGGTGTTGGCATAAGTATTTATAGGATATTTTAATAAAATCCTATTAAAAGTGAAAATGCTAAAAGAATGGACGAATAATAATTAGGTACCAATATTTAAAGGCAAAGGAGATATACAGGACTGTGGAAATTATAAAAGGATATCGCTTATGAGTAATAGTATGAAGATTTCGAAAAAGATAATAGAGAAAAGAATAAAATGAGAAACATGAATAATAAAGAACCAGTTTGGTTTTATGTCTTAAAAGTAAACGATAGAGCTAGTTTTCTGTGTGAGACAACTAATGTATAAGGGAAAGATGAAAAATAAATACCATTATTGATTTGGAGAAAGCGTATGATAGAAGTCCTAAAAAGGTTCATTAGTATAATAGAGAATATGTATGATGGCTCTTGTACTAGGGTAAAAAGTATGAACAGAGTAACAGAAAATTTTAAGGTAAGAGTAGGAGTGTACTAAGATTCCACTATAAGCTCTTACTTATTTTTCATAGTGATGATGAAATTACTAGAAAATGACAAGGAGAGGTACCGTGGTATATTTTGTTCATAATGGTATAGTATTAGGAGGAGAAAATAAGGAAGAAATTAGTCAAGAAGAGGTAGAAGAAGACCAAAAAAGAGTTAGAGGGTTGTTATTGAATTTGATATGAGAACGGCTGATGTGTGTGTAGATGATGTGGCAGAACATGTCAAGTAGTAGTTTAGAATATAGGCGATGCTTTGTCGAATTAGCCATGTGTGTTTATTTTGATTCCTTCAGTTATTGGTTGAATGAGCGACTATCTTCTTTCTAAATCATAAAAATAATTAATGCTAGGTCTTCTTTTTGGTCTTTTACCCACTGTTCATCCTTTAAATATATTAATAAGGAAATCATTGTGTCGGATAAGATGCCTAATAAATTTTATTTTTCTTTCTATTACTATAATCATTAGATTTCGTCTTTATCCTATTTTTACTCTATTAAATTGGTCTTAATCATAAGCAAAATAAGTTATCAAAACAAGACTGGGACTTTAAAATGTTGAATTGTTTTTATCTACGAGAAGTAGGATTTTCGTAGATTCTACTCTGATACAGCCAACTTATTTAAGTAAAATACTAAGGCAATATTTGTAAAATATCTTGAATTTAAAACAAAATAAGTTGTTTGAAATCTGTATGTTCACACTTTTCTAATCTTTGAGTATTAATTACTTAATTACGGCGACATTACTCTAAGAAAATTAGTCGCGAAAATGAGAACATTTTTTTAACATTCCGTTAACGTTAAAATTGTAACATATTTTGAAAATAACGCTTTGTGTTTTTTTACTTAAAATCTGATATTCTTACTATGCTTACCAATAAATATTTCAGATGTATACTTAAATTTTTGTTGAAATCTGTTGGTTTTTGTATGAGTATCTTTTTATTGACATTTGTCACACCATGTCACATGGCCTAAATTTTTCGATGCATTTTATACATAAAAATAATTTTTTTAGTTTGCTCTTATACTATGATAGTCTACATCGTAGCATGTAAAGATTATTATGTATAGTTAATTTATTTAAATTTAATTTTGATTAGTATTTAAAGAAAAAATCTGTGGTGATTTTAAAGTACAGAAAACTGAAAAATTCTTTTTCTATGGTATCATAAATTTGAAATATTTTCCTAAATTATCAAATTGAAAGTTTTTTTTTTAATTTTTGGTATTAGTAAATAAATTTTTTGGATAAATTTTTTTTTTTCAATATTTGATGTTGATAGTTTCAATTAGATTTAAATTGTATTATTTTGATCTATTAATCATTAAAATATTTCCATAAAGTTTTGAAGACAGATATTAAAAAAAAGAAAAAAAAAATACAAAACCAATAAAAAACCAGTACATTCTTAGCTTTGTATCAAGACTCTAAATTGTTTATTATAATTATATAAAAATATAATAATAGATAAAATTATAAAATTTATATTTTCAGGGTCATAAAAGTAGCATTAGTATAGAAACGGAGAGATCATTAAATAACTTCATTAGCCGCCTCACGTTGGCCAATGTTTCAAAATATGACTCTGGCAAATACACATGTATTTCAGGACACCAGACATCAATTACATTCATCTTGCATGTTATTTTACCCGGTTAGAAATTTTTTATGATATTTGAAATATAATTTAACTAAAAAATAAAAAGGAAATTATTAATAAATTTTAAAGAATTTTTAACGGAGATACAAAAATTAATATTCAACGTATTATTGCATAATTAAATCAAAACGGAAAGGTTACTTTATATCCTATTAACTAACATTAATTTGATATGCGAATGTTTAAGAATAGAAATCGTTATTTTTTCAATATTTTAATAATAAATAATATTTTAAGGAACTTTTTTTAGTTGGATGTTTCAAAATGTTCACCTGAAAATATTAATGAAAATATTATAATTTGATTTATTAAGTAAAACATAACTTTTGTAAATATAATGCTATCAATCCATGAGAAAATTAGATCTTAAATAAAACAATGTCAGTATTTTGTTTTGGATGTTTAACGTTTAGTCTTAGATACTTTAAATTATTAAATAATTTTTGTTGTAAATTTACATTAAATAAGTTTTAATATGTGTGCTTTTTTCTCTAATTTGAGTTTTTTTTATTACAGAAAATGAATTAGCTTTGCAAGATGGTTTGAGATCTGAGGCATCATCTATCATGAATTATTTTAATTTAATCGTAGCAATTTTTCTAAATACTATAATTACTATGTAAAATCCTTAAAAGCATATTATACTTATGACAAATGATGTTAATTAATTAGATATTTTTTAAAATATAGTTTATATACGTACGTTATATGACATAGTATAATGACATTTAAAAAATATCTTTGAATATCGAAGGTTCAAAATGAAATTTTATCGAATTAATTTTTATAAAATTAAAGTAACATTTAAAAATTTTAATCATAGAGGAATAGTTGTTTAGTTGAGTGGTTTTCCACTCAACTTAAAAACAGAATTCAGTTCTTATAATCCTACAGAAAAAAAACAATAGGTGGAATAGCAGATGTCAAAATATCAAGTGTGGTTATTTTCTCAACTTAAACATTTGGCATATAATAATTCACATAGAGTATGGGAATAAAAACAGTATTATTATACAAAACTATCCTTCTCCTTGATACTAATTTAGTTGTGTAAATACTACAATATATATATGTTTAAATATGAATAATAATTGTAATTTTATTTTGTTAAAATCAATCCCCATTTTTTTAACCATATACAAAAATATACTACGTGTAAAAAAAATAATTTTTGTCATATTTTATAATAATTGTATTTAGTCAAGATTTGTACCAAAAATGTAAAAATTATACGAAAAATAAAGAAACAAACAAATAATTTTAATGATATTTTATTTTCATTAAAAATGACAGAAATGTTAGTGTTTTAGAACAAGTCATGTGTCAAAGCCTCATGTGCAGTTTTTGTAACGTGAAGTCCTGATAATCACCTAGATTATTTTCAAATTGAAAATAGCTCAAATTTATCAATTGTTAGTGACCAACTAGCATTAAATTATAAATATTAATTATTTAGATACTNGACAGAAATGTTAGTGTTTTAGAACAAGTCATGTGTCAAAGCCTCATGTGCAGTTTTTGCAACGGAAGTCCTGATAATCACCTAGATTATTTTCAAATCGAGAATAGCTCAAATTTATCAATTGTTAGTGACCAACTAGCATTAAATTATAAATATTAATTATTTAGATACTAGCTGTTTTAAGATAAGAGAATATTTGTATTTTTATTGTTGTAGTTAGGAAAAATTTTAGACAAATATTACATAATATAAAAATTTTTTATATAAAAATTCTGCTTGAAATTTTAGGAATTAAAATTTTTTTTTCAAGTATCACGTAAAAAGGTTGTACTAAAGTAGTTCGGTCAGTGGATAAATTTCAATCTTTTAGATTATCTTGCATTTTAATAGTGATGCTTGTCTATAATCCAAGAATCATGTTAAAAAATGAATTATAAAGCTAATAAAGTAAAATTATTTTAATTTTACCATATTTATCAAATTTCTATTGCAGTATTTTTTAACCGAATAACTGAAAATTTCACATGTATGCCGCAATATGACATGATCTTATGAATACATATAATATAATATAGGTATAGAACCAAGTGTATCATACTGTTATAAAGTTTGGGAAAATTGTTTTAATATGTTTAATTTTAATTAAGTTAATCTATTATTATTTCAATATGAATTATCGTAGATTATTTATATTGGACCTAAATTTTCATAAAATGTTTATTTAAAAGATTATTTACTAGAGAATTGATACTTTTACTATTCAAAGTAACGTAGTATTTAAAAAAATTGGCAGAGTACAACTTGAGATCTTATGCAGCGATTACAAAAAAGAAAACATTGCGATTATTAAATTGAAATTGGGTTGGTAGAGATGGATTCAAGTAGTTAAATTTTAAATTTGTTGATAAGGTAAATAAATAATACATGTACAATATTATTGGATAAATATTGGTAAGACCGAGTAGGATGACGAATTCAGTATTTCTTAAAATCAATAACATATAGCAGCATATACTAGTTAACATAAAGCCTCTAAGAGTACACTTTGTTACTCATTAGCGCTAATATTTGTGCGCAAACGTTAATTTTAGTTGTTATTTAATATTCTTATATAGTGTGTTGTGATGTCATTTTCGAACATCAAAAGCTAATGTTAGTATGCTAAATATTAATAAATTAGTAAATAATTTGTATGAGGAAAATTTTTTTAATTTATTTTTTAAATATTCTAAAAGTATTGTTTAACGCCTATTAAAATATAAGAATATATCATTTTACAGTAATTTTGGTCAGACATTTTTACAATTGTTTTCCATTTGTCTTCTTACCACATAGCTGGGAAATTATAACAAAAATATTGATTTTAGGAAAATTCATATTTTAGAAGATAAAAGAGACGATTGAACAAATTTGTAGTGTTACGCAGGGATACAGAAGTAGTTTTTATCCAAATTTCAGATATTAAATTCATTTATAGAAGTCAGGAAAACCCTAATCTTAAAAAATATCTTTAAAAAAAAATTGGTTAAAATAAAAATATATTATTAAACTCAATTTAAGATGTCAGAGTACATTTTTTTTTATAAAATAAACGATTTTCAGGGAAGAAATATTTTTGGTTTAAAGAGTTTATTTTAATAAATATTTTTTCTCTTCTGGGTTTGAAGTATACGTTTTAAATTCGGATAAATATAAATCAAATATACCTTTTTAATAAGAGTTACCGATGAAAATATAAATTTATCTAGAATATTTTTTTAAAACTGCTGATACTATGTGAATTATATATTCTATACTACAATAAAGTTTTACTGTATTGTTAGATTTAACATAACTGAAGGCGTTCTTTTCTAAAATGTCGACATTTCATTGCGGCAATAAACGTCAAAGAAACGCTTAGAAATACTTGCAGTGTAAATATAACATAAATATGTTTTACTAAGTTAACTTAGTAACTGTATAATTGAGAATCCGGTAACATCATTAAATTTATATTTTATTATATACCTATATTTGACTCATTTATTATAATTACTATTAAATTTTAGATACTTTATTAATTTTTTTTTTTTTGCCAAGAATAATAAGTTTATTTTTATTATTCTTTATCCGTGACAGCATAGGCCATTGGATAGACAATTATAAGTTAAGTATTTTACAATTTAGTATTAATATTTCTTTAAATATTAATATTTATTTTACTCACATCACATAATACTTATACATAATTTAATACTATGAATAAAAGGAAATTTATATTTTGTTTAGTAATTCGGTAATTCTTATCAACTTGAGAGTGGCTTCTAGCGCTGTAGTTTCTGGTCCAAACGATTTTGAAATATGTTTTGGTAGTCTTGCTTGATGTCTGCTTTTCGTGAAATTTAGACATTCTGACATTATGTTTTTCGGGCTAAGTCGTGTATCGCAAGATTCGCATGTTAGATGGTTATTTTTGTTCATAAGATAGCTATGAGTAATTTGAGTGTGACATATTCTGAGTCTTGTTAATATTACTTTCAATTTTCTCGGTTTCAAACTCGAATGGTAAAAGCCAGATTGTCACGTTTTGTTTAATTTAATGTATTATTGTGCTGGTTGAATTCCAGTGCTCTTGCAATAGTAAGTTTATTATTCATAGGTTATAAAATTATTTTTGAAATGTTATTTTTAAAGTGTAAAGTTCACACAAAACTACAATAGCTTAAAAAAAATTGATGTTCTATATTAAATCTTTCCTATACTAATAATTTGATAGGTTCCCAACGGCAATTTGGCTGTTGAAAATCTAATTTTTAAATAAGGAAAAAAGATTTTACGTAACGCTGTAGAAAAAGTGTAAGAAAAAGAGAAAAAAGTAATAAAATGAGAAACTTTTCAAAAAGTAATTTCATAAAGCGACTCTAAAGAGTGGAAAAAATAAGTTCTCTGAAGTTCTTAAATATATTTTTATTCTATTTCTCTTCCACTCTAACTGCAGTGACAAACGCCCGGTCTTCGAAGTTAATGTGCTCTCACATATTATATAACCCGTTTTCTCTCTGAGAAAATATCGCCTGGAACACGCCCAATCTCAGTTATATAGGGGTGAAAAGCAAAAAAACTTAACAACCGCAGATGACGAAATTTGGTTTCAACTTAAAATGAAAAAACTTCCGGTTAGTATGTACTTTATCATAATTACTGAAAGTTTGAACGCGTTATGTGTTTTAGCACCCAATTGTCGTTTGTTAACATTTTTCAACGAAGTGATGAAGTACATAGTATTCAGGAGTACAACCTTATACTGTCAAATCCTGTAACTTTTGATTCACTGAATACTTTTCGTTCTTTTTCTTTTTTTGAATCTTATTAGATTTTAGAACTAAAATAATATCAGAAAAATATTTATTTTTCAATTTATTAAGAAAAATATATATATTTTTTAATTATTGAATATTTAAAAAAAATCAAGATAGCAAATTCGTATATTGTAAAAAAATCTTGTCATAATTTTTTGTAGTAAATTTCTAGTAATTGAAAAAATAACTGTTTTTTTTTTCATGTTGTATGATAAACAATACAATTCAATATTTTAAGCTCTAACTAGTCTTTAAATTATAAGTAACAAAAAATATATAGTAGATTAGAAGTTATTGGATTTGCTAGAAAATGGTGGGCCATTTTGAATAAAATAAAAATACTTTCTTAGAAATACAAAGCTGACTAAAAGCATGGTAGTTTTTCAATACGATAAATTGTATATATCAAGTTTAGATATTAATGCAAAAATCTTAAAATGCTTTAGCTTATTTATCATGACTTAACATAAACAATTAAAAAATGTTAAATACAGCCAGGATCCAGCGTGGTGGAGTTGGAATATTTTTTTAAATAAATAATTATTAATATCTGGCAGTGATTAAAACAACTGCCATAAAACACTTTGAAACAAATTAAAAGAAAATTTACAACATAAATTGTCGTGTTAAATTATACATTGTCGAAAATAGTGTATTCCTGACAAAAATGTGTGCTTTGAATATCGAAGAATGTTATTTAAATTAGTAATATATATTTTTACGTGTATTTTAGTTTTAGTTGAAAAAATAATGATTCTTGAAATTTAAATTCAGATAACAGATTTCTTTTCCTCGTTAATATTTTTTTTTTTTTAAATTTTGTTCTGTAATTATAGATATTTTGATCATTTGAAACGTTTTAAAGAAATTTAGGATTTAAATGCATATTCTTAACACCATTTCTATGAAATATAACTTGAAATGTTTTAAACAGAGTTAGGTTAAGTTAAATTATCAATAATTAATCTCTGTCGTATCTCTTTGTCATAATTTGCACAATGCATATTACTCTATTACACCTCATACATTTGATTATGAAAATTATATAGTCTATTAATTGTAACGAAACGAATAAATAGTTTACCCGCTATAACATTTACACTATTTATTGAATATGTATATATGTTATATATATTTAGGATTAAAATTAAATTAAAAATAAAATATATATACTTTAAAATAATAAAGGATATGTATGATGACACTTGTACCGGGAAATATAAACAAAGTAACAGAAGATTTTAGGGTAAGAGTAGGAGTGTACTAAGGTTTTGCTTTAAGTTCTTACTTATTTTATATAGTGATAATGAAATTACTAGAAAAATACAAGAAGAGGTACTGTAGTGTTTTTTGATCGTTTACGATATAGTGGTAAAAAGATAAAACAGGGAAGAAATTAATCAAAGGCTAGAGGTGTGGAGATCAGCTCTTGAAGAAAAGGGTTTAAGAATAGGTTGGAGTAAGACAGAGTATTTAGAGTACGATTTTGACAGAGAAGAACAAGAATGAGAAGTGATTAGTAACAATAAGCTAGGATGTGATAAGTGAGATGGAAAGTTTTAAGTATTTATGATGAGGTGTGCAAAAGAACGTTGATAATCTCGAGGATGTAAGACACAAGATTTAGTACAGTTGAATGGAGTGCAGAGAAGCGTCTGATATGTTATATGATAAAAAAATTCCAACGAGGCTGAATGAATGTAGTGAGACCAGCAATGATGTATGTGTCGAAGTATTGGGTGGTTAACATAAAAATAGAACAGAGAATGCTTAGATGGATGAGTGGAGTGACTAGAGAAGATAGAATAATTAACGAACAAGTTAGAGTATAGATGTAGCGTTAATTGTGGATAAGATGAGACTAAAATAGATTTTTGATGGTTTGGTCATATTATGAGGAGTTAAGAATTGTATGCTCTATTGACAGTTATTAAAATTAATGTTGAAGAAAGAAGAAGTAGAAGAAGTGCAAAAAAGAGATTGAGGGATGTGTGTGTAGATGATGTGGGAGATCGTGTCAAGTGTTAGTTTAGGATATGGTCGCTAAATCCCAAGTAGTTGGGATAAAAGTTAAGAAATAGAAGAAAAAAGATTTAACTCAAAAAGCCACAAAAATTACTGTAAATTCGTGGATACGTATTTTGGAATCATTGATATCATTAATAACACTAACACATATACATTATGACACCTTGACCGAAAAAAAATTCTTATGTAATAAACCAAAAAGAAAAAGAGAAGGTAAAAGTTGAATTCAGGGGTTATATGAAATGGTATGAACAGTGATATATAGGATAATTAATAAATGGGATAAAATTGTAGGATTGTTGGAAATGTTTAGTGGTATCTCGGAGGTTGAATAATATTGAATAAATGATGTTAAATATTCCTATAAATTATATAATTTATCATAATGGTTTATTACGAAATGGAGTGTTTGTGGTTCGAAGGCATAGATCAAGTTTACTTACCTTATATCCTTTGTCACGTAATAATAATATAAGTAATCCAATGTTGATTCTATATATTAAATGCATTGCATGAATATTTTAAACTATGCGTTGTATAGACAATATAATTTACTAAAACGATTTAAATTTTAAATAATACAACTTCATTACACAAAATACAGGGTGTTCAGTAAGTCAGGAAACGGGTTTCTATTGTTCTCATTGTTTGTAACAATGAGAACAATAGAAACCCGTTTCCTGACTTACTGAACACCCTGTATATGAATGATTTTTATATGTTAAGGATTCGAAACATCCTAAATTTTTTTTAGAATTATAATTTTACGATCCTCTCTTATTATTATGTTTTATTTTTGTAGATTAAATATTTATTTTGAGAGATAGACACTAATATTTTTAAAAGCTTTCTCTGACCTGACCAAACAAGATTCAATAATATTTATGTCTTTGTAAAAATTTTATCTAGGCGGTACTTTGGTGGCCAATGTGTTTCTGGCGCTATCGCCTTAAACGGACGCGGTATAATAATCACAAACACAAACACATTTGTAAGTTTCTTTGCGTTGGCCGCCGACTCGATATTTGTTAAAACAAAGACATTATTTTAACAATAAAGTTTTACCATTAAATAAATATTTAAAGTTGGGTTGAATTAATTGTTAAAATAAAATAATTTTAAAAAAGATTTAATGTTTAAAATATTAATTAACATTTATATTCATAATAATAAAAAAATAAAACATTATTATTTAATGAACAAGTAAACTTAGAATTAGTTTTGACACAGAAAATGGTTTTTTATAGTCAGAAAGGGGTAGTTAAGATATTCTAGCACAATATTGAAAGACGAGGCTTTCTATTCTGACTGATTAATTACAATTGGAAAACTGCGTGTAGGTGTTACTTAAAAATCTATACAATAAGTAGATTTTTTCTATAATTAGCTGGTTATTTTGTTGTTTAAATAAGATAACCACGTCTTGATGATCTTGTATCATATTTTAAGCTGATATTATAAATGATAATATATTATTACACTTATACATCCATAGTTACCTTATCACCAAGTGATGTTGGTTCACTTTGCTAGTTTACACAAGTTTAATAATGAATTTTTCAAGATTTCAATTAATTAAATGTTTCTAATTTTTAAACATTTTTATTGCCTCCCTTATATTGAGTTCTATGTAATTATTTCTTTTATGAGTAGGTTCGAAACAAATTAAAAAAAACACCAATAGTGGTTTCCGTATATTTGGGTTAGGTAGATGATATTTTTGTACTAATATACAAAGAGTTAATACGGAAGTCTTCATAAAATATTTGTATTCATTTTATCCGTCAAATAAATTCATGTACGAACAGGAAACAGAGGTAAAATTGTGTTTTTATGAATTTATTAAAAAAGTAGGAGGGACTAAATTTTGAAATTTATTGAAAAAACACGTTCAGGATCATTCTGTACAATTCAAACCACAGCTGGCAACGCAAAATGGTAGTTTTTAATAGTGTGGTTTACAAATTAGTTAATATTCCGACGAATACAATATATTTGATAAAGAACTGGAGGTTATAAGAGGAATAGCTGTATTTAATACGACAAAAACGTAATTTAAAGTCAGTGATTCGTATATAGTTAATATACTACTCTGAGTAGACATTTAAGGTGGCTTCATCCATTCTAACATATATAACCATCAATACTTGTGATATTATTGATAAATAATTGTAATTAATAATTGATTACAATAATTTTTATATTAAGGAAAAAATCACTATATTTTTGTATCATTTATTATCATTCTAATATGCCAAGATATACAGGGTGGCCCACCACTCACTGACAACTTAAATAACTTTTGATCCAGTTAATATTTTTAGCTGATTTTTTTTTTAAATATTAGTTAGACGTTAGGTCTATAGCTATATCTCAATAATTAATTTTTTTACATTTTATTAAAAATATTAATTATTTTTAAATTTTAAATAAAATGTAAAAAAAAAATCTAAGATAGCTATTTTGTAGAGTAGAATTTAAGAAAAATTTTAGTAAAAAAATATCTTATTAATATTCAGTAGTAAATATTCTGTAGCGTTTTGAAGTTTGTGAAAATTTGAATTTTCATGTACTATTTTACGGTATTAAACATTGAAATACGTATTGAGAAAAGGACAGAAGAAAACGCTATCTTTTCATGATTACTGTGTATACATATGATGATAATGTGTATACATTACAAACTTGGCATTAATACCATGATAAGAAATTAGATAAGGCAATTATTACTTATCACTCTCATTCAAAAGTATATTGAAAAGATAGCGTTTTCTTCTGTCCTTTTCTCAATGTTTAATACCGTAAAATAATACATGAAAATTTAAAATTTCACAAACTTCAAAACGCTACAGAATATTTATTACTCTATATTAATAAGATATTTTTTTACTAAAATTTTTCTTAAATTCTACTCTACAAAATAGCTATCTTAGATTTTTTTTTTACATTTTATTTAAAATTTAAAAATAATTAATATTTTTAATAAAATGTAAAAAAATTAATTATTGAGATATAGCTATAGACCTAACGTCTAACTAATATTTAAAAAAAAAATCAGCTAAAAATATTAACTGGATCAAAAGTTATTTAAGTTGTCAGTGAGTGGTGGGCCACCCTGTATATTATTATAATTTATATATTTAAGTAATAAATTGAAGACATTTTATTCGTTTATATTATACAATTTTTAACATGGTTACCAAGCGCAGTTGTTAAAATAAATTTTATTAATTAAATTTTCATTGTGTTAACATTTATTTATTATACCTTATTTCATAACAAAAATCCCTAACTAAAGAATTTTAAAAAAAAGGTTGTGTACTAATATAATTGAATGCTTTATATATTGATGAAATATTAAAAATATTTTAAAGTAAAAAATTTTGCTTGAGCAAAATCACCATCGTACTTTTAATTGAATAAAAATATCTATTTTAGATTTATATTTTTTCTCACAATAAATATATTAAATTTTATTATTTAGAATAATAAATTATTTCAAAGATCACATAATAATAATAAAGTTTAAATCCATAAATTATACATATACTTGATTCACTGCGAAAGAAGTTATCTAAAACTGTTTTATTTTTCAATTTTAAATAAATACTTTATTATGATATTTTTATCGTTATTATTCTTATTTTATTTTTCTTAGTCATAAAAAGAAATAATATAAATTGTTTCTTAAGTCCTATATTATTTTGTTAATACCTTTTAAAACCTTTCGATTTTTAGAAAGTTGTATTTTTTTTTATCAAAAGTCGATAAAAAGTATTTTCATGCTAATTAAATAATTTATTTTAATACTTCATATCATTATTTTTCATTTAATAATTTGTCGAATAAGTTCAGTTGACGATAAGTTATATTACCTGTATCTCTATTTAGTAATGTATCACTATTTACCTATATTAATAATATATTTATATTAAACCAAAATTAACAAAACATGGCATATTATTTATGAACCCATTGTTAAACGTGAGTAATAGCAAAAAGTTAAAAAAGAAATAAAACTTCACTACTTTTATACCAAATACAATACGTCCATCATCAATGTTTTGTACTCTAGAAACAATGATTTTTCGCATGATTTGGCAGCAGCCGGCTTCCGATCGATTATACTCACGAATCGAAAAACTACGTGGACCATGAAATCCATAAGCAACGCTTATCATTTGAAAAAAAGACCAATGGAACTTCAACTGAAAATGTCAATAAATCTGAAGCTTGTGGTTAACAAAAGTAATAAAGGTGAATGTATGATCGATAAAATGACCCAGCAATTAGTCAACTATTGTCTGTTGAAAATAGATTGATAACCTTATTCCTATTAATATTAAAAAATATATGTATTTCTTTTAAAAACTTCCTTTATTAAGTTACTCGACAACTTGGTATGTATATATTTTAGTTTATTTAACAATCGTCTTGGTTTTACACTGAATATTATAAAAATGTATACTTAACTCTTAACAATAGTAAATTACTGTCTAAATCCATTAATTTGATAAAGTACTTATTTATACATCGACATAGAAAGATATTTTGTATAAAAACTAAGTTTCCAATACAACTGATATAGTTTTTTAATATAATGTAATGAATCACACATGTTCCAAACTTAAACAAAAATAATTTTTTGTTATTGAATGTTTTTTGTACTTAACGCTGGGTCAATTTTTCAACATAAATTACATTATGTTAGGTATTTTAAAAGTTTTATATTTTTACTGGTTCCCTTAGCCATAATGAGGTTGCGTCAGGTCGACAGCCGATGAAAAATCCTGTCAAACGAATGTGAGGTATAGCTTATCTCAAAAAACTGGGAAAGAGGTTAAATAGTTGATGACAGTTTTTTTAAAAATATTGCGTGAATCATAATTAAACAAACATTTTGTACTACATTTGGAAGGTTAGCACCATCCCTAGTTAAACCAACAACTTTAATATGTATTAAGTCAATTTGCTTACAATAGAACACCGATTAAAAATGTTACTTTTTTTTTTTTAATTCTACTATCATAAAAATTTAATACGATTAGTAATTTTAGCAATAAAAACAAATTAAGTATTTTAATATTAGAATGTTTGTTTATTTAAACAAAAATCCAGTACTTATAACATAGGTAACAATATATTTGATAATATGAAAAACAACGAAATAAAAAATTATTTAACAAAAATGTTGTTATGAGTTTTGAAAAACAATTAACTATCTATACAAAACAAAGTCTTATTTATTTTATATACAAGAATTCTATGTACAATATTTGATTTGAGTTTACTATATACTAATTAATGTAAAGTATAAAATTATACATCTTGCTAAAGTTAATTCATAACTTTACAGTAAATTCTAAATAGCAAAGAACGATGATAAATCTAAGAGTATGTCCATTACCAATAGATAACGTTAATAAATTAAAAAAATAATATTACTTACTTTATGTTGTTACATGGTTTGATAAAAAATTAATTTATTTTAATCGCATTTAAAAATAAACCAATTATTCTATTTTAGAATTTTAATGGCTGTTTATTATTATTAAATTAAGCGTAAATACGAAAGTTTATAATAATTTTGGAACATCGTTTAAATAATTATTTTTCAATTTATTAATTTATTCTTAAAATTTTGTTATTATTAACTTCAATTGATATGGTAAAATAAATTTGGTTTCTAAATAAACAACTATTCTCTATGAAATAACTTATATAGTGAGAAAGTTCAATAATATATTCTTGAACTTAAACATTTTTAGGTTTATCGATTTCTGAAATTGTGTGTCTATTATAAATTATAATCTGAAATACATCTTAATTATTTAGTAAAATATTCTAGTAAATTGATAAAAAGAATAAAGTTATGCAATAAAAAAAAAAAAATTATGGTTAATTTAAAAATTCAATTTAAAGCAAGTAAAAATATTAAGGATACTTAGGATAATTTGTACTGTGCTGCCTTGTTTATGAGTTAACATTGATGCTAATAAAAAATATGTGATTCAAGTCTGAGTTATTATTAAATTAACCATTTCAGGCATATCTATTTTAAAAGAAATTATAAGACAATATTTACTTAAAATAAGTTGCTTAAATCATGATTCATTATTTTATTTCAAATTAATCGATACATTAAATAAATAATTCAATAATAATCGAATATTTGACTAATAATAATTAATTAATTATAATCAATAACAATCAATTGTTTACATTGGTTTTATACAAATAAAAGTTTTTTTTAACCAAATCATTATCGGGTTCGATTAAAAATTGGTATATGAATAATAATTGATTATTTTTAGTGAGTAAATAATAATTACCTTATTTAGGATGAATCAAATCATATCAAATACTCTATAGTGATCGAGCGATCATTTTAAATTTGTTGAGATTTTACATATGAGTTTTATAGTATATGAATACAAAATGTTTTAGATAAAAATTGATTTATAAACTGTCAAAATTTTGAAATTGTCATATACCAGTATTTTGTAAAAATATCCCTGAAATTTATGCATTTATACTTAAGACTTGAAAATTTCGCCACTTTTTAATCATGAAGTCTTCTATTATTTTCAATAATTAACAATAGGATATTTATATTTTTAACTTTTTAAGTAATTTTGAGAAAGTTTTATATATATATACATATATAAATACGATTTATTTAAAGTTAAAACTAACGATAAAATACAATTTTTTTAACATTATTCATTATTGTAATATTGTGTTTTACAATTTTTACTTATTTTTTAATTATAATATTTTCTTTCTTGCATTATTCAATTTTTTACTTAAAACATGTTTTTTCTGATCTCTTAATAATTGTATTAATTAATTTAAATTTGTATTCAAATATATTCAGAAACATTAAAAAAAAACTTTATTTAAATGAATTTACTAATTGAGAAAAAGTTGATCTTATAATATAATTGACGATTTGATAGTTTAAATGATTACATTGTGTCAATTATGATGATAACGATTTAAAGTGGTTATATATAAAACCTTACTCAATTTTACAAAATAAGTCTAAAATTTAAAGTTTTGTGTGTGCATTAATTAAAAATTCTTCCAGTATAGTCAGGATCTCGGATAATAAACACCAGCAAAGACTGAAATTATTGCTATGATAATGTTATCATAAATAATCTGGATATGATTATATAAAAAACGATTTTTATTTTTAATGGTTTATTTTCCCTAGAAATTATGTTTTTGAGTAATTTTCTTTTTTAATCTTATGTACTTTGTATAAATATTAATTTAATTTACGTTTAAAGAAGTCAAGTTTTTCAAACATTATCAAGTATTTAAAAGAAAAAAAAGGTAACTACAGTTAATTTTTTAGGACATTTCTCTTCATTATGAGGATTAAATTGGCTTTTTTTAAATTATGACAGGGATAGCTTCAACTAAGTACAGTTTGTGATCTTTTAGTGTACTATTGAGTAAAATCTGTTCTGTTATCAACAGATGCAAAATATATCACGACATAGTAAGACCAATAAATTTGTAGCTACGTATCGAAGCTAAAAAACAATTTTTATGGTTTAAATAGTTTAAATAGTTAATGAGTACATAGCCAATAAAAATTATTGAATTTAAAAAAAGAAATTATATTATTTCGATATTTTAAGATTTGCAACAACTTATAATCAAAGGATCACTCGGTTGACATTAATTTGATTGACAACTTAAATTAGCAGAAGTAATGGATAGGAATATTATTTAGCATCATCTATATGACAATGCAAATACAGCCATTGTTAAAGTCCAAGACCATGAAGCTAATTTTGAACCAGCTCCATGTTCTCCATGTTGCATAGCCGCAGGATGTTCACCTGTAAAATTATTAAGAAATAATTGAAAGTAACCTTGTTGGTTTTGTTGAGATGCATTAATGGTCCAAAAATTGTTATCATTGATTAGTAGTAATAACAATATTTGAACCATTCATTTTCTTAGTTATTACATTTATAAATAGGCTAATTAACTTTATTATTTAATCTAATATTTTCTTGTTTGTCTCATAAGATATGAGAAAAACACGAAACTTAAGGAAACACAAAAAAAAATATATTAACTTTATTTTTGTTATTATTTTATTTATCATGATTTTTCCCTGTGGATAGGGGATAAGAATACTTCCACGGTCCCTCTACCAGTCGTAAGAGACGACTAATGAGGTTGCGTCAGGTCGACAGCCGGCGTAAAATATTTATCAAAAAATATGAGGAGTCCTGATCAATACTTAGGCGGATTGTCCCATCTCGGATGTATGCGGGGACAACAGGTGAGAGGAAATAAAGCAGTGAAAAACGGAGAAAGACTAAGGAATAAAGTGTTTGATACCAGTCGGACAACTTGTGTGGTAGCTGCTTCACCAGTCATGTGTACGCTCAACATACCAACGCTTGTAGTGTCAATGATGTAAGGACATCACAAATTAATTCTAGACTATACTCGTGTATAAGGAAGAATGATAGATACAAAGTAAGCATAGGTACTTGGAATGTTGGAACATTTACTGGTAGAAGTAGAAAATTAGTAAAAGAGGAGAAAAATAAACATTGGTTGTATGCAGGGAACTAAGTGGAAGGGAGAGAAATCAAGGGATATGGGTGAGGGTTATAAAATAATATACTCAGATAAGTTTCGTATAAAAAATGGTGTAGGGATAATAACGGATGACAAGATGAAAAGTAAAGTAGTAGAAGTAGCTAAGAAAAGTACAGAATTATGTTGTATGTATAGTGTTGAATGTAATAAGTAGGATGTGATGAAATAGACATGGAAGTGTTTTGGAGAAAGATCGATGAGGTTATTCAAGGAGTACCTGGTAATGAGTATGTGGTAATAGGTTATATGAATGGATATGTAGGCAATGAGAGGAGAAGATATGAAATAATGCACGGAGGGCATGGTTTTAGTGGGAAGAATGAAGCTAGAGAAACAATCCTGGATTTCGCAGTATCGTATGATCTTGCTGTGGTTAATACTTATTTTAGAAAAAGAGAACAACATTATATAACTTATTAAAGTGGGAGTAATAGGTCACAGATTGATTATTTTATGTGGAAGAGAGAGAGCGTTAAGCGAGTGAAAGATTGTAAAGTTATGCCAGGCGAGAGTGTAACTACACAACATAGACTAATGGTAATGGAGTAGTGGTGTAGTGAGAAGAGAATATACAAAAACAGAAAGAACACAGGAGAAAAATCGAGGATCAGGTGGTGTAAATTGAAAGGAGATAATGAAAAGGAGGTTTTAAAGACGGTAAATGAAAGGGAAGCGTGGAATTTTGAGGGAGACATAAATAATGTGTATAATAGATTTGCTAGTTGTGTAAAGAATACTGCAAAGAAGATGGTTCGTGAAAGTAAAACTAAAATGCCAGTAAACAAGATAACCTCGTGGTGGGATGAAAAATCATAGAACGTAAAAAAAAGCAATTCAAAGTATGGCAGAAGAGCTTAAGGAGAGAAGATTGGATGGAGTATAAACGCTTGTGCAAAGAAACCAAATGTGCAATAAGTAAGGCGAGGTTTAAAATGTATGATCAGTTGTATGATAGGCTAAGAACAAAGGAAGGCGAAAAAAAGTCTAAAGATTATCATTATATAAGGTGTATAAAAAGTGCTGATAATATAGTACTATCGAGTGATGATGATGTGAAAATAGGTGGAAAGAGTATTTTGAAAAATTACTGAATGAGGAGTATCCAAAAGAGACATTAAAAGATACCTCGTGGAACGAAGAATTGGTAGATTTAATTAGTGAGAAAGAGGTATGGGAGGCTGTTGTATCAAAGAAAAAGAATAAAGCAGTAGGACCAGATGAATTGTCCGTAGAAGTATGGAAAATATTAGGCAATGTTGGCATATGGTGGTTGAAGAATCTTTTAAATAAACTCTTATTAAAAGGTGCACCGATATTTAAAGATAAAGGAGCCTACAAGAGTGTGGAAATTATAGAGGCATAGTATGAACATTTGGAAATATATAATAGATAAGAGAATAAGAAATAAGACATCGGTATTTAAAAACCAGTATTTTTTGTAAAGCGACTAATAGAAAAGTTTAGGGAAAAGAAGAAAAAACTGTGAATGGCATTTATAAATTTGGAAAAAATGCGTATGATAAAGTAGCAAGAGAAATATTATAGTGGGCACTAATGAGGAAAGGAGTCCCGAGAAGGTACATCATTATAATAGAGGATATATATGATGGTATTTTTACCACGATAAAAAGCGTAGGAGGAGTAACAGAAGGTTTTTGGGTAAGAGTAGGAGTGCACCTAAGTTCTGCTTTAAGCCCTTACTTATTTTTTATAGTAATACGATGAAATTACTAGAGAATAATAAGTTGAGGTGCCGTGGTGCATGTTGTTTACTGACGATATATTGTTAATAGGATATAATAGGGAAGAAATTAATCAAAGGCTAGAGGTATGGAGATCAGCTCTTGGAGAAAAGGGTTTAAGAATAAGTTGAAGTAAGATAAAGTATTTAGAGTACGAGTTTCACAAAGTAAAATATGAGGTAGATGAAATGAGGAGATGAGTGAAAATAAGCGAGGACTTGATAGGAGAAGTGGAAAGTTTTAAGTATTCAACATCAATTGTGCAAAAGAGCGGTGGTATGACGAGGATGTAAGACAAAGGATTAAATGTGGGTGGTTGAAGCGGAGAGAAGCGTCTGGCATCTTATGCGATAAAAGAATTCCAATGAGGCTGAAAGGTAAATTCTACAAGACTGTAGTGAGGCCATCTATGATATATGGTTCAGAGTGTTGGGTCGTTGATAAGAAAGTAAAGCAGAGAATGAATGTAGAAGAGATGAGAATGCTTAGATGGACGAGAGAGTGATTAAGAAGATAGAATAAGGAATGAACATATAAAAAGGAGTATAGGCGTAGCGTCAATCGTGGATAAGATGAGAGAAAATAGATTTAGATGGTTTGGTCATGTTATGAGGAGAGAGGAATCGGAAGCTGTAGAAGAGGTAGAGGAAGACTAAAAAAGAGATTGAGGGATGTTATTGTATACGATATGAGGACAGCTAATGTGTGCCTAGATGATGTGAGAGATTGTTTCAAGTCGGAATTTAGGATAAGGGTGGCCGACCTCAAGTAGTTGGGATTTAGGCGAGGAAATAAGAACAATTATATCTTTGGATATAACAGAATATGAAGAATTTAACACACGCGGTTACCTTGCAATTCACATTTTTTTCACTAATAACGAAAATATATTATCTATTTTATTTTTAGGTTATACAGTATAACAGTGTTAACCCTAACATAATACTACATATAATTTTATCATAATATATTTCTCACCCATATTCCCTTTGTATAAAAATGTTAACAACCTTAAAAGTATTGGTTAAAAAGTTGTTATACACTAGTTATTTTCCATTTTATAATCTTACCCTTCGCGCGTTGCTACGGTGTTAGAAAGGAAATTCAATATAATTGTCTTTTTATTGTAACTGGTTTATTTTTTACGAAAACATTTCAATCGTTTTCATTATGTTAATTGAAATAATTTAAACGCGCTTAACCTGCATGATTCATGGGACGAGGCAAGAGACGTCTGCCCTACAGTTGGCTATATCTTAGTTTTTGTATATTTAAGGTTTAGGGTAAAGCCTTATTTTTTGTATTGTTTATATATTAATTTTATCTATTATTACAAATAAAATCTCTATTAAAATAAACGCAGACTAATATTCATACCAAAAAAAAAAGGAATCTGTTTTTAAAAAAGTCTATACCTGCATACCAATATGTAATTTTTGTGGTAATCACTACTGTAATATTGGTTCAAAATTTGATATTATTTAGTTTATTAGAAATAAATAAAAGTTTCTATTTAACTTTAATAATTACCCATAAAAATACATTAAGAAATATTTTGTTTACTTATTTTATTTATTAATTAAATTTAACAAAAAAATAGTTTTATAAGTTTTTCTTGGATTATTTTTTTGAAAATTAATTATTAAAAAAAATACTGTAGCGTTCTTTTCTAGTACCGAATATTCATTTTATATGGTTGAATAAAGTACAAAGCGATAATTGAGGTTCATTGAAAAAATTTCCTTTGCTTTTCTCGCAAATAATTATTCAAAAGTAAAACAATTTTTCAATTTGTAAGGGTAATGTGTCTAAATAGATATTATATAAATTATTCTGATTCATTAATTGACATATCAATCTAAAATTGAGTATGTAAGATGACACACATACAATTATATTTAATACATCGTAGTATAGTTAATAATATTCTTAGCTTAGCATTGAAGTTAAAATGATTTTTTAGTTCACATAAAAGTTTATTAAACGAGTAAAAATGTGAAACCGTAAAAAACCTAAATATTTTGAGCCCCGGAGTAATACAGAGTACATTGCATCCCCAATAATACTTATGTAATATATAAACAAATAAATCTTTCCTATAAAATTAAAATTTCAGAACAACAATAGTTGGAAATAGTATGTTAATTTTGTTATATTTTATTATTTACATACCGTTAAGAACATGAACATATACAGTTGCAGTATTTGCATTGCTAGGCTGGCATGTATAATTCCCAGTATCAGCCAAACCAGCCTTTGTGACTAGTAAACGGCTAGTTGTTCCAGATTCTGTTTTTTCTGTTTCTAAACTAATGCCACCTCTACCTCTTGGTGAATCAAAATCAACTATTTTTGTTCCTTGTAGCCACACTACTGAACTAGGTGGATTAGAATGCACATTTACAGAACATGTTAAACTGATTGTACTTCCTTTTTTGACGTAAACTTCTGTAGGACCGTGAATATTAGCTTGAGCAGCTGTAATGAAATATGTCACGACATTAATATTTACTGTAATATAATACAATCGTATAAATTTCAAAAAAATATTTATGTATCAGAAGATATTCACACTAATATTTATATTAATAATACGACAAATTTGATAAACAAATTTTAAGTAAAACGCAACTTTAAGAATTTTGTATGTTGACTTATATTAACATTTTTTTCGATTTTTTGACTATTGGCAGAAATAAAAAAGCAGCTATTCTAAAATTATTTTAAAATATAAACCGAGGAAGACTATTTACATCATTAGATAATTTCGGTCGCATTCCTCCTCCTGTCAAGTTATAAAATTGTTAATAACTTCCAAAGTACTTCTTTAAATGTTTTTACTGATCTATCATTTTCTTAATAAAATAATTGGAGAATCCCAATTTTCAACTTCTAATAATACATTTAAATTTTTGTGTAAGTTAGTTTTAAATATTTTAACGGATAATCCTGTATTAAGTTAAATTTAATATATTTAACAATGAAGAAACAACATGTAAATTATAGAAAAAATTCTTTTGGATTTTATATTTTTTCGTTTTCTACCTGTACTATTATTTTTTTGACAAGGACTAACATTTGAATATTTCAAATGTTATCGTATTTTTCAGTTGAGTTGCAGTGTGAAATAAGAATTCTGGAAGTTTTCTTTCACTAAAGTACTGTATACATGTACATAACATAAATATACTTATGCCCTTTATTCTTTTCGACGTGAAAACATTTCTTCTAAAAATTTACCCACTTTTCATACTAGTAAGTTCAATTGTAGCTAGTAGCATTTGATTACTCTTATATTTTAGAAAATTCTAAATTAAAATATGAAATTGTTTTTAAGGAATGTATTTTAAATAAATACATTTTATATTATATTGTTATAACTTTTGATTATATATATATATTAGATTTGTTAAACAGTTATAATGTTAAATGATATTTAACGTTTAATGTTATCGCATAATTTTGGTGTTTTAATTACGTTTTGATAAACATTTTTGTTCTAAACATTATAACTATACCGTTATTCATAACGTTTCTTGTCTTACTATGTATAAATTGATGTGATGAACATTTTAATTTAAAATAATATTGTTCACTAAAATACAATTAGGTTCCATTTAATTCTAATGAAATAAGTAAAATAATAATTATTACTTAAAGTATTTTTATCCAAAAGTTGATGAGTCACAAAAACTGTTTTTTGAGATTTCTATAGTTCTTATCGAGAAGGTGTTTTCTACTCTTTGTCAATTAATTAAAAATCAATTTTATAACGAAATTTTATGTATTTCAAAAATGACGATTTCCATAAGATGATACTATCAATATTTTAATTTTAGTTTTAATTTCTTACAAATTACTAAATTAAAAATATCAACTTTTGGAAAAGAGCAACAGATATTTATTTAAAATTCATTCAACTAATTTGTATTACTTACAGCTAAGCGTATATAAGTTTATAATTCATACGTACTACCTTCGACGTTTAGCTGCACGGCCAAATTTATCTTAGGTTCAGTATTCACCTGACATTCATAAATACCAGCATCTCTTCTTTGGACAAATTCAACTTTCAAGTCCCACTGTTCACTATTTTCTGGATGTATAACACTAAAACGGTTGTCTCCTGTGTATGTGTGTATGTTTGAAGTCAATATATGTAAATCTCGTTTACGCATCCAGGATACCTAAGTGTTAACAAAAATAATAAAAGCATTATCATCAAAAGTGAACCCTAACATAGAGTAATTAGAAAAATTATTGATATATGGACTTCATAGGTTAAGTTTTTGTGAAAGAAAATTAATTTTTCTACTTTTAAAATCAAGTTATTTTACTAAAATTTCAAAAACTCATAACCTTTGCAAGTCCAAAAAAATATTCCCTTAACTTCTCGAACTTTCTACTAAACTTGATAAATATATCAAGTCAAATTTTAATCATAATATATTGGTGTATAAATTAATGTTAGTTTTTAAAAATGAAAGTCATCAGCTTAAGATAAAAAGTGATTGACCATTGTATAATGTTAACTCATTATTTCTTACGAATAGATGGAGTTTAAACTTTTTTGTAAAACCGTTTATTACAAATAAATCACTATGACTTTTTCAAATATTAAGTCTTTTATCATTAAGAAATATACGATAATACATCTATTTGAAATATTTATTTCATAATACCCTGTCCTTTTTTGATAAACGAGTTTAATATTGACACAAAAAAACTTTTTTTTTCAACTGATAATCCTATGAATTTTTCTCAGGCTTGAACCTTTTTATATAAATAATTTTTTTAAGTTTGAAGAAGTTATACTTGTGGTGATTTTTTTTATGTTTTATCATAAAAAATTTATCATTATTAATACATATTATTTGTGCAGAGTGTTTTCTAACTATGGAACGGTATGCGAGATTTAGAAAAATACATACATCACAATACCGAGTTTATTATATAAAATAAAATAACATTTTTAAATATTAATTTACAGAAGTATCGTAATATATGGGCGATGATATTAATGATAATCAGCAATTCACGTATGAAAAAAATTTTTTTATAAACAAATTCTTCTCTTATATCTTCACAATTCACTTTTTCTCAAAAAACTACTCATTTCAGCTAACCAATGTTTTCAATCAAAATCCTCATTCTTCAAAACCATATTGCCTGTAAAGAAAATTCAATGGACTAATAAAATATTTGAATCTCGTGACTATTTATACTATGGCAATAAGACACTACCCCAAAAAATTTTAAACCTTGATTCTATAATTCAATTTTTTTCTTACTTCTTTACTGGCCGTCCTATGCAACACGTGTATGACGAAACACTAAACAATAGTATTTAGAAAATTGTAGTCCTTTAATTTTGAGAAAGTACCTATGTATATATATGTGGTCTGATAACATCAGAAATAATATAATAAAAATCTATGACCGTTTGAAAAAATTAAACATTTTTAGTAAAAAGTAAAAATTAAAAAAAAACGTAATGTAATGAAAAATTCATGTACAAGTGTTATAGCACTTGATATCAGGTAAAACTTTCTGTGCATATAGTTGTTCGTGTGAAACCAACATTATAATTTGATTTTTAAATCTTATAAATGCATTTAGATTTTTTTATTTTTATAGTATTTTACAGCATACATTTATAAAATAATATATATTTTTTTGTAACTATTAATTATCTTGGAGTTGGGATAAGTAGAGTATTTCTGAACTAATTAACATGTCGAAACGATTAACTAACTGAATTAATATGCATATATTTTACACTATTGTTTAAAAGCTAATACATACAAAAAAAAAAAACTAATCATTGTCGAGGACTACGAGAATAGTGTCGCGGCAATCACTACTTTTTTTTTAATAGGTTTGGTTAGTGTAACTATATAACATGAATGTCATAACTTTTTTCATTTAATCAATATCACTTTTTTGAAAACAACAAACAATAATGAACACACGTGCCGTGGAAGTCATCTAGTAAAGGTTAGGAAAAAATCATACAAGTATTATAAAGTAATATTACTAGAAGACATCCACACCGAAAAAATGTTTAGAAGTTGTAACAAACAACCAATTAGTATGAAACCCATTAAATATGAAAGGCAAAAGAGTGTCAATTATTAACAAAGAATATAAATACAGCTCCATATTAAATAATATAGACATTCTTTGGTAATTAATTGATCGATGATGGACAGACTATTAACCTTAATTAAATTATATTATTATAATTATTTAATAATCAAATTAACAAAAATACGCAGGCTCGGAATATACAGTGGGTAAAAAAAGTATTGACACATTGTGTATTTTTCGAATTTCCAGTCGAAGGAATCATTTTTATTTAATGGTTGTTATACATTATAATAATAATTGATATGTTAATTATTTCTATGCTAAAAAAAAAAATTTTAGCCGAGACATTTTAGTAATAATAATAATAATCTTAAATAACTAATCAATAAATTATTGACACACCGGTTAAATCGTAATTCAAACGGGTCTCTACATGTCCATGGTCTATTTATAGCTGGGTTTTTCTGTTCTACGACTACTTTGATGTCTCTCAGTCAATTAATTTACAGGCATTCGACAAAAAGCGTCGTTATCGAAATGTCTACTAAAAAATCAGAAATCTCCGTTATTTTGCGAGATCGTATTATTTTTTTAAGATCTCAAGGATGGAGCTACCGAGAAATTGGAAATTTAGTAAAAATAAACTTTTCTACAGTACGTTGGATAATAAAACGTTATGAAGAAACTGGTCATATTAATAATAAACAGCGAACGGGACGTCCTAAAATATTTTCTGAAAGAGAAAAACGTGAAATTGCGAACGAAATTCGAAAAAATCCTACAATAAGTGCTCCAGAGTTGGCCGAAAATATTGCTCAATCAACCAAAAAGACATTCCATGTCCAAACTTTAAGAAATGTCTTGCATGAATTTGAGTTTTATGGAAGAACAAAAAGAAAAAAACCTTTGATTACTGAAAAAAATCGCTTAAAGCGACTGGAATTTGCTAGAGAACATATAAATAAGCCTTTAGAATTTTGGGATAAGGTCATATTTACTGATGAAAGTAAATTTAATGTGTTTGGTGGAGATGGACGTCAATATGTATGGAGAAAATCAAACACGGCCTATTTAAGTCAAAATATTGAATCTACAGTTAAACATGGTGGCGGTAGTGTTTTAGTTTGGGGTTGCATGTCCAGCGCTGGAGTTGGAAATCTCCATTTCATTGAAGGTATTATGAATGCCGACGTATATATAGATATTTTGCGATGCAACTTGATGGATAGTGCCACCAAATTAAAGCTGAAAGATAACTTTATTTTTCAGCAGGATAACGATCCGAAGCATTCAGCCAAAAAAACTAAACATTGGTTGCTGTATAATGCACCACGGCAACTGAAACATCCTCCTCAGTCACCAGATCTTAACCCCATCGAACATCTTTGGAGTATTTTAGGTAAAGAAATCCGTAAAATTAAATGCTCGTCCAAAATAGAATTCAAAAGAGTAATCCGCGAAAAATGGCAGGAAATTACCAGAGAAATAACTCAAAATCTTGTACATTCAATGCCTCGAAGACTAGAAGCAGTAATTGAAGCTAAGGGAGGGCATACAAAATATTAAAAGTGATACAAAACATTAATTTTCGTATTTTAAAAAGTAATTGCATTTTTTTCATTGACTGTGTCAATACTTTTTTCATTAGTTATTTAAGATTATTATTATTATTACTAAAATGTCTCGGCTAAAATTTATTTTTTTTAGCATAGAAATAATTAACATATCAATTATTATTATAATGTATAAAAACCATTAAATAAAAATGATTCCTTCGACTGGAAATTCGAAAAAAACACAATGTGTCAATACTTTTATTTAAAATCGTCTGATTTTATAAATTTAAAGTTAAAATTTTAAAATTATTTTATGTTATAAATTTGATATTTGGTTTCGTAATCGGTTACTAAAATGAAAATAAAAAATTATATTTGACATATATTTAAAATTGTAAATCACTTTTAGATCATCATTGATTTGGTTTTTTTAAATACAATATGCAGCAGTAATTTGTTACAATAGGCCATAAATAATTTTTTATGGTATTTATCAATGAAAATTTTCCAAACCGATGACTGGCAATGTAATTTAGTAAACTTGCGTTGAATTGAAGAGTGTGCGACTATTTATAGGCATGAATTATTAAAGATTTTCGTATTTTATATAATACCTTAGACAATAAAAATTAATTTATGTGACAAAATAGAAAAACGAAAATTTCTGTTATTCTTAACTGGCGATGTAAAATTACCTTAATAATCTTTTTTGAGAATACTCTCAAATGACCAAAATATTTATTTTCTTATTTCTATTATATTTTACATTATTGTAAAAAGGTCAACAAGTAAAAACCGAACCTTTCAAATTTACCTAATTAGTTTCAGATAATTTAATCAATTGAAGTTAGTAGCATAGTCTAATTCGAATAAAAGTAAAGCAACTATTCAGTTTTATACTTCCGAGTAGACAAAACCTTCAGAGTTATATTGAGAAGTAACCAAATATTTAAATAGCAATCAAATTTTGCTAAGTTTATGGTAATTATATAGATTTCTTTTTTTTTTGAATATGTCTCGGTTTGCATTTACACTTAAGTATTTTTTTAGTGGTGTAATTATATTTTGTAATACAAAAAATTAAGAAACCATAAAATTGCAAAAATATTAAGAATCCATAAAAATGCAAAAACATTAAGCAGCTATATATATATAATTTTTTACTTAAATGATTTTTAGAAAATATTTGATATTTTTGATAACATGTGGCTATCGATTAAGTAAAAGATGATTAATTTTCTATGATAAATTTTCAATAATTACCTATTCAGTACTCTAAATAATTTTCATGTATAATGAAAAATTCTCAAAGAAAATATTAGTTATATTTTTTTGAGAATTTATTCTTCCTTGATAATCTATAGAAAAATAATTCTATAACTAATAGAATTCTGTAAAGAATAATCTTTCATTGTATCACTATTATTAACAATGAGATATTAGCAAATTGATCTCAAATTACTAAGCTTAAGATGCTCTAATAGAAGAATAATAAATCGGATAAGAAAAATGTTTTGTCTATCATACCAAAAGTTTGGATTACTATTTCAAAAAATTAAAGTTAAAGTTTTTATTCTTGAAAGAATTATGGAAAACTTGAAATTCACTTTGACTACTAAGGAACCGGAAGTTTTTTAAAGACTATCAAGTAAATATAGTAAATTGAGATACACAAATAACAGTATTTCATAAGGCAGTGTTTTGGTCTTAATGCTACCTAATTAAAAAGAGGAAGAAATTATATTATTTACTTTGCCATTTAAATTTTTTAAATTTAATTTAGGGAATCAAAGTGAAAAAAATGACGAAAGATTTCACAAAGATATAAAAACAATGTAAAAAGATATCAGAGAATGTAGAATGAAGTTATGGTTGTTGATACAAAAGGAAAGTTTAAATCAGTATTTTAGAAGTTATTCATTCTTTAATATAAAAACTGGAGGTCAAGCGTGCATCTATTTATTTTTTATCTAGTCATTAAAAAATCTCATTACTCCTTCCGACTTGTTACAAAAGAGCTTATCCACTTTGTAGGATTTAAAAAATTAAATTTTGATGTCTTTACCCTACGATATCAAATATTGATAAATTTATTGCGCCTGTAATGATAAGATATTTATGCTAATTTAAACTCCAAATAATCATTTGATTTTGAGGTAGTGTTTTTATTACTTGTTTAAAATTTGTCATTTTGAAAAATGTAAAAATAATACTTAAGATAGCCATTTGTAGGGTAGATTTTGAGAAAAAATTTGTAGCATTTTAAAGCTTATGAATATTTAAATTTAATAAGTTTTGTAGAATATCAAAATTTTAAATATGTATTAAAAAAAGGCCAAATTAAAACAAAATATTTTCATGCTAAATATTAGTTATAGGTGTGATGGTGTAACGTTATGTTTATTGTAATAAATATTATAAAATATAATACAAACTGCACATTTGCTACTAGCGAATGATGAGTTGACAATAAAAAATAATTATTGCGAAATTAGCAAACAATCTAACATTATTTAAACCCTCACCATCGTGGTCAGTCGACTCCACTATGTAGCCTTAAGCTTTGTGTCATTAATTAGTGTCAATACTCGGTTATCGCTGTTCAGCTTAATGTATCAAGTTAAGTCTTTGTTCATTCTTTTTGACGCCCTTTACACTTAACTACTTTAATCCTCTGCATTTAAGAGTACTTGTGTCTTGCACTTCGTCTGCACCTCATATTCGACAATTCCTGTTGTTTATCCCTCCCTATATCCAAAGTATTAGTGTCTTTCCCATTAAAATAGAGATACGTATTTCACTATTATTCCCGAGCGTTTATAGTTATTATTATTAAAATAAAGTAATAAGTAATTTATTGTTTTTACCTCTACTACTAACGTAAAATAAAATATTAAAATTAACAATGTTGTAATTTAATTAATTTCGAACAACTGATTCATTTTATTTGTTATTACATCAAAAAAGATTATTCTTCAACTGATTTTTTGTATATATTTCATTATTTTTGAGATTTCTATTTGAAAATACATTATATTGTATTAATTAATGCTAAATTTGCTTAAGTATTATAACACATAAATTAATCACTGTAAATATTTAGAAGACATTTTTTATGTTGAGATAGAGAGCCTATATCTTACAAATATTTATAACTGAATTTTGCTGTTTGAAGGTGAAATTTTATCAAACATTACTTTTCCTATATAAGGCAATAGTTGATAATAATTTATCAACTATTGCCAAATGACAGAAGAAAACGAAATATTTTCATGCTGATTATTGCTTGTAGTTATTTAACTTTTTCCATAAAAATTATCGACGCGTGAATGAGCGCTTGCAATGATAAGATATTAATGCTAATTTCGATTTCAAATAATTATTAGATAACAAGGGGGTGTTTTTATTATTTGTCACTTTCAGCAAACTAACGACCATTTTTAAAAACAAAGAACGTATTATGACTTGTTATAAACAAATATGAAAGAGATTGGCTATCTTGTATCATTTGAATTTTCAAGTTAAACTACAGGCGCTCATTCAAGCGTAGATAATTTTCACGAAAAAAGTTGTACACCTATAACCGATAATTAGAATAAAAACTTTCGTTTACTTCTATCTTTTTTCAATAAATATTTTTATATTTAATATCTCAAAAAAACACATAAAAATTTTAATTTTTAAACCCTAAAAAGTGGCGGCTAGCTTAATTTTAAATACAAAACAAAATTAAAAATATAGGAGTACCGTTTTTTCAAGCAGCAAAAATGTGTTAATTAATTTAGCTAAGCTAAACGCTTACAGTTCAAAGTATGATATTAAAATGGCTGATTAATTCTAAGTGTACGTTGTTGAAGTTTAAACTAACATCTAAATTTAGGGTATAGTAAGTAAATAATGTTTTCCGTTATAAATTTTGTTTATGTTTTTCATAGTGGCTATTTAATACGTTCATTATTACCAAATACTTGCTGGCTGAACAAGAAGGATTAACAAAGGCATTATAGAGGGACAAAAAGGATTCCTCTTAGGTAGTGAGGAGCAAAAGGGACAAATTATTCCTAAGTTTGGTTGGTGTGATTCGTAAATAGATTAACGGTAAGCAAACTACCACTCCTTGTTCGAGATTGTTGTCACCGGAAAACGTTATGTTGACTATAACAACAGATCAATATCATCTACATTGAAAGGACCAGTGGGGTTAAATAACATTTTGCTAAAGCAAAGTTTTTATCGTTTCGATAACTTAAGCCTATTTTAAGTATATTGTATTTGTAAAATTCAAACTACAAAAAAATTAAATAACATCATCAAAAATATATTATAATCAATAACATTCATTAATTCCATTGTTACTTTTTTTTAATGATAAACCATAAAATTTGTAAACTAATAAAAATTTGCCTTGTTTTTTTCATATAAAAAATTAATATGATTTTCACATTAGTTTTTAAAAATCTGATAAAAGTATAAGATCACAAAATAAATAGTAAATGTAGAAATATTACTTTTATCAAAATTTACAATACACCGAGAATTTGATGGATTTTTGATTACCAATTCTATTTGTCGATTTGTAACATCTGGAATGTAGTATATTATACATAAATGAGTGTAGTATACAAATAGAAATGGTTTAGTACAAATATAAAACAAAAAATCTAGTATAGTCGTATCCAGCATAGTGAGGATTCGGCCTACTATTCTCCCCTATATATTGATATCAGAACGTGATTGGCATTATTTCATAAAACTCTTCAGTGCTATTATGCATAAAAAAAAATGAAAATTTTCAAAAGAAATTTTAGACTTTAGCAGCTGAATACTTGTAGAAAATAACTTATCAGGACGTCTTCCTATTAAGTAAAAAGTACATTTAAAAAACATAAACTAAATATAGGTTTTAATATGTCAGATGTTCTGGAACATTTTCAAAAATTGTAAACATTATTTTGAAAAAAACTACGTGATATTCTTTACTTTGGCAGCCATTTTCACATAGTGTAACAATTTTGGGACTTTCTTTATTTTTATTCTTATAGTACAAAAATTTAATGTTGTGTAGATTAAATTTGCTAGACGATCCAGAATATTTTCAAAACTAAAAAGAAAAATATATTTTATTATGTGGTTGGCATTGTTCAACCTCTTTCTATAGGTTAAATTAAATTAAATTTATATTAAAAGCATATAAAAAAGAAAACCTATAGTTTTTGGTAATGTCAATATTATTATTATTCAGATAAGTGTATTAAACAAAAATTATATCAGTTATAAAATGCTCTGAATATTGCTCTTTTTATGTTTAAATAACTTTTTATTTAATAAATTCAATTAAATTAAATTTGGGTTCTTTCGACGAATAAATTAGCTCAATGAGAAGTATGTAATATTATGAATAGGTGCAAAAAAAAATTCGTACATCACAAGAGTTCATTTTTAATTAATAGATTATAATATAAACTATTAATAGTATAGTATATTATACTATATTATCAAGTAATTTTTTTAAAACGCTATGTTTGCTTAAGACAATTTATGTATTAATATTTATATTTTACATCTTTTATAACTGATATTAGATCAATATTTCTAAAAAAATATCTAAAATTGGGTATGATTAAATATATAAGCCTTAAAACAAAAAAATTCTTTTCAATTTCCTTTAATAGGGATATAAAAAAAATTATACGACTATTGATATTGATTATTTTTTAGTTCATAGCATATACTAAAACCATTGAAAACTGCAATTCTATTCCCAAAAATCGTAATTTTTCGATTTAGTTTCCAATTGAATTCACAAAGTTTTCTCCATTCATTTATACCACTACACATGACCATTCAATGGTCACGAGAGCCATTTAGTTTAAATGTTAAATGATGTGTAGACACGTTATCGACTGAATAAAGTCTCTACAGACAATTTGAAGGTATAGATATTTATTTCGTTTGGGCTTACAAAAAAGGTGAACTGTTACAATACCCGATACCCAATAATAAATTTAAATCTAAAATGTATACTTTCATAATGGATTTGAAAATTGTGGGAATTAAAATAGTAATAGGTAATTTAAATTACATTTTAAACATTAAAATAACGTCATCCGATTTTTTATAATAGTTGAATTTCACAAAATTTTTTAAACTATAAAATTAAAATTCAAAATGTTGATAAATTTATTTATATCATTTATTCATTTTAATTATGATACAACACAAAACATGGTCTAAAAATTTCATCATTTAAAATGGAGCCAAATTATATTATTTTTAAATTTTATTAAATTAATACTTTTATGTTTTTGAAATGGCCGTGAAACTGTGTCTGGATAATTTGGATTGGGTTGATAGTTAATATTTATTTGTATTTTTATAAAGTAATCTTTAGATTAAATAATGATTTAAAAGCTAGTGAGATAAGAAAAATATAAATAACTACAGACATAATTTTTAACATTAAGTTCCTAATTAGAATTTTATCACCATATGACTTTAATAGTTATGTATTTAACTCATTTTTGTCAAAAATAACCTTTCTGAAGTGTACCATCAAAATTTTATTTTATAATCTATATAATTAGCTACAATAAGCCAAAGATATTAGCTCAGCTATTTAAATTAATTAATTTCCGTATTACTTTTAAGACTGTTGTTGCAGAAGCATTTAACTAACATTAACTTAATATCTTTTATTTACGATTGAATGTTTTTTGCTTTTGTTTGTGGTAATTGTTATTAGACATTTAATTACATTATTTTACTGTAGACTAAAGTTAAGTATCGCTTGAACACTTAAACTGTGTCTTATGGCTTGTAAGAATCAATTTATTTATTCAAAATTATATTTTTAATGAATTCAAATTGAAAACAACAGTTTAATAGCTAAGGAAATAATACACAATTTGCTAAATCATCTTTACAAAAAACAAATGGAATAAAACAAAATATTTATAAGCTAAATTAAAATTAAATTTAGTAAAAAGAAATTTATTGTTATTTCCCAAATATTGTTAGGTCAAATTAATCAAAATCTCAATCAGGAAAAAAAAAGACATAAAAATTTTAAGAGAGGATATTTCTAATCAACATTTTTGAAGCTAAAAAAATTGATTCTGCCTATAATGTCGACTTGTAATTTTTGTGAAGCTTACTAGAAAACACTTTTTTCTATTAATTAAATGGAAAATTATAAAACCTCATTTATTATAACTAATAACAATGGTTGATAAATTCAATTATTTGTTGTAACTTCTTTCGATTTTTTTTAAATTAATGAAACTATTTGATTCTAAGCCATTTTTTGCACCGTTTTTAAACTTGCTTTTAGATATTTTCAACTGGTCCAATTTTTAAGATGTTTACCTACTAATTTGTAAATACAGTTAAATAAGCCACTTAAAAAATAGTAGTAATAATAGTTTTTTGATGCCCTGTAGGCAAGAATTCAGTTAAATAATTATAAACAAAAAAATAAATTCATAGTAACAAAACGTAATAGACACATAATATTATTTTTAAAAAGCACAATGAACTTCAATTTATGTATATTACCGTTAAAAATGAAAATTAGCTAGATTATTACAAATTATTGTAAATAGATTAAAAGAATCATTGAAACTATAGTTTTGACGATGACTATTAATATTAAATAAATAATTATTACGTAATTTAATAATATTAACATGGAACCTAAATTTACTGAGAAATTCTGAACAATCAATTTTATTACTAATTAAATTAAAAACAAAACGAGCCTCATTTAATTTGCTTCTCACAACTAATGTTGCTAAATCTAATAAATCATTATACTCAGCTTTAGGATAATCTAATTTATAAATAAAAATTCGTAAAAAAATATTTTGAAGGTGCTCTAAATCCAATAACAAATTAGACTGAAAAATATTCTATAAGATAGAACCATAATCTATTATTGATAGCACTTAACTCAAAACAATTATGTCTTAAACAATACTCCTAATATTAAAATTCCTATTGAAGACCTAAAGTCTTCAACGCTTTTAGTTTAATATGTTTAATATGAAAATTAAATTATAAATACTTAGATCTTTAACAAGATTAACTAATTGTAATAGACTTTTATTAACTATATATTGAAATTCAATTTTAGTTTTGTTTCGAAAAAAATTAATTTTCAAGCACTTATTAATGTTTATAGAAAACATTTTACTATGACACCATAAAACAAAAATGTTTAAATCTTTTTGTAGTTTCATACAGTCAAGGTTAAAGGATTTTATATTGTAGATTTTAATCATAAGCAAACATTAAACATTTCCTGTACATAAAAACTTTTGGAATATCGTTAATAGAAAAAAAAGAATAGGTAATAAGTGACCTCTTTGTGGTACGCCAGATATGATTTTTTCATTTTTGGAATTCTAGCGGTCATTTGTATTTGTTGGGTTCTATTACTTAAATAAGATCGTAACTAAGATAAGAAAGGATTTCTAATCCCCATTAAATGTAATTTGTTTAAAAGTATATCGTGTTTTAAACTGAGCCAAAAGCTTTTTTAAACCAGTATAAATGATATTTACTTGTTCAGTAATCTCAGCTACAGAAACTAATTTTGAAAAATAGAGCAATAAATTTGTTAAAGTTGATCTACGTTGTCAAAATCCATGTTACAAATCGCAAAACTGTATGTTCACATGATTTGTAAATTTAGTTTCAATTAACTTTTCAAATAATTTAGTTAGTTCGTTAAGTTTCAAATAGACCTATAATTTTGAATATTTGATTTGATATTAGAGTTAATAATAGGTGTTAAAAAACTATTTTACCATAGATTTGAAAAAGTACCCGAATTAGTAATAGCTAGTAAGTACATAACTGCATTTGTATTATACTATTGGCGTTATTTGATCAGGCCCACTACTAGCTCTCCTTCCAATGCGCATTAAACCATTTAAAATTTTACCAATAAATAATTAAAAATAGAAAACAAAACTGTTTCTTTAAATAGCATTTGAAATTTCTTAATATGACTTGTTCTTATAGAAGTTTTTTTCAAAATTTCAGACAAATATGTTAAGTTGAGCCTATTTTATAAAACATTAAAGATGGGTTTGTTTGGAGCCGGTAGATGTAAGTACTCCGGGAACATAATTACTAAATGTGGTCTTGCGTATAAAAAATAAACTAAAATAATAAGTATGTAAGTGAATAATTAAAAATAATTGCAAAATTGTACGAGTTGTGAATTAAAGATATTTGGTTTCTAATTTTCTAAGGTATCACACAAAATAAATAATTCGATTTTTTGTAATGTATTTTTCTTCACGTTTAATTCAATGTTTAAGTATTTTTAATTTACGTCTAGTAAACAAATTAATTACATAAATTATTTTACAAAAACAAATAATTTCATAAATTAATTTATCACTCTATATTATCTTGGATTTCACGATAAAACTATATTTATATAGAATTTTATTTTAAGTTAAAACTTTAAAAAGATTAATTTATATTTTTTAGTTATTTAATTGATTACTAAAATGTAATACGAAATAGTGTAAAATTTTTTTTTCTTCTTTATTTTTAGTTATTTAGAAGTCACTGACTTAACTCAAAAATTACTCAACGACTTAAAGTTTTTAATTGATATTTTTGAATAAACTTATTAATATAAATTTATGTTACAAGTGGAATTAGTTTTTCCATTCCTTAAAAATATTAAAATTGAATATTCTTGAGGAAATATAAATATGTTCATATTTTAAGAAGCAAATAATTTGTGAAGTTGGTTATGAAAAAAATGATATACAGCTGTGAATAAAAAAAATCTACATTCATTTCAATATACATTACCATTAACAGTATTTCATATTGATGTATGCAAAATTCATCCGTTATACATACCCACTGTATGTATTAAAATGTTTATAATTCAATAAGTACTTATCATTCAGTATATGACAAATCTATATGAATTGAATTATGAAAATGAAAGAAAATATATACTTTTAAATAATATTTACACCTCTCACAAAAGAATTTTAATATTAGGAGTATAGTTTATTTATTAAAAACAATATTAATTAGTTTTGTAATAAAAATGTAAAAAAATGGTATCTAGTTTATAATCTGTAAGCCACTTACTGTTTTATCAGAAATATGTTTTACTCTGCAGTGTAGAATAGCTGATTGTCCTATAACTGTTGTTACATTGTGAGATGAATTATCTACAAAATATGGTCTTTGTGCTGCTTCTAGTTTTAGTGAACTTGGTTTTACATTTTGTAGTGGCAAACTTGAATCCATTAAAACTAGAATAAGAGAAAGATATTTGAAAAAAATTTAAATATCAAATTATAGTAAAAAATTTAGGTTCCTCTCGACAAATTTTAATGCAGCAAATAATTATTTTAGGCCAAGTATACATACAATTATCATTATATAAATATACTCCTTGTATGTTTATATATATATATATAAAGGAATTGGATTGGAAAGATTAATCAGACTCTCTCGGATAAGCCTGCAGAAGTATTTATTAAATGACAAAATGGACCTCAATTTCTCTTTATTTTTCAACGAAAAACACGTTTCTAATTTTTATAACTCTTAACTCATTTGTTCCGTCGCCCAACATTAAATTTAATACATTGGCCATTTTATCTACACTAACATGTATTTTCCATCATTCTTTTCCAGTATTTTTAAAATCTTAATAAATTATGAGTAAACGAAAAATATAAAATATTTAAAGTTTTTTTAGGCTGTACATTAAAATGTTTCTCTGTAAAAATAATCACAACGCGTCATTGTAAGAAATGTTATCTACGGGCGTTTTCTTTTAAGCAAAATTTACTTCTTTTTAACCTAAGAGTTTGTAAAGTTATGATCTGCATAAATAATAAAAAATTATACAACGAATAAAAAGAATCACTATCGATCATGTATCCTATTCCGTAAAATATACCGTAATTTAATGATGTTAAAAGATTCATATATGTAGTACAGAGTGTAGCCAATTTGACAACTCTTATAACTTTTGATACAATTAAACCATTACTGTAATTATTTTTAACATTTTTGCATTCTTAGGTTATGTTAAAAACTCATTTTTTATTATTTATTTTAATAATACAAATAACTTTTTGAAAAATATTTATTATAGTTTAAAATTTTTTCAAAGTATCTCTTTTTTGGAAATTTTTTACAAACAAATTTGATGAGTCGATAACTACGTAAAGATAATTATTACTGATCTGAACTCAATATGCTTATTACTCAATACATGCTAAAAACATTTTTGATCGTATTTGTGTATATTAATAAAGTATACTCTGTCCATGCTACACACTCAATTTTTGTATTAAAAAGTTTGTAACTCAATAAATACTTATCTTAAAGTTGTTACATTTTGAACCATTAAGATTTTTCGTGTATAAAGAATAAAAATGTTTTTTTTTAATTTTGGAAAAATTTAGTTTATATTTTATTATTAATAATAAATAATAAATATATGTTTTTAACGTAGTTTATGAATGTAAAAATTAATGAAAAAAAATTACAATGAAATTTCAATTGTATTAAAAGTTATAAGAACTGTCAGTGAGATCTATCCACCCTAATTATAAATGCATATTATATTATATATTAAATAAGTGTTTTAATATCTAAAATATTTAAACGAGGGATTATGTAACCGAATCGGTATCGCAGTAGGGCCTGACTTGCATTGTAATGAGTTTCAGGCTTCGAAGTGTTTCCATTTGCTGAATGCATTGATATTTTGAGGAGTATAAGGCGGATATATGTAAACCCATTTTCAATTTTGAAAACTAACGTAAACCCTATAAAAATACTACAAATATGCAAGTATATTCTCTTATACGTTCGTATAATTTTTAAAATAAATTTACCACTACCTCACCATATTGTATGCCAATCACGTTATTATTTTTGTGAATTCCTCCTTTATATTATAGAAATTGAAAAAAAGAGTTCATACGTGTCTTTGATTTGGGAGACGTAAATTTCTTATATAACACTGTTAAAAAATGATCCATAATTGTATACATCAGTATGGAATTTTTTAATTATATATTTTTAATATAAATGTTAATTGTACATACAAGTAGAATATTTTTCCCTTACATTATATTCATTAAAAACTCCCAGTACATATAAGCGACAATTCAACAATTTTTTTAAATGGTTTTTTACAAGTACGTTAATGCCTGAATGAGAGTTAAAATCAGTTATTTAAGCTGTAATACTTTTCCTCAATAATATTAGTTATTTAAAAAATACTTATGCTTATTATTTTCACTAAAATATTATTTAAGTATTAATATTTAAAAAATCGTTGAGCGTTAAGAGTTAAAGAAAAAATATTATTTATTTATATTTATATTATAATAATATTATATAATACATAATATTATGTACATTGTACATAAAAAAGTAATTATTTTTAAATAAATATTTTATAACTTAAATTAAATATATTTTTTTCATTATTAATTGTACAAATACTACAATTTATTATACTTTCATAAAAATCGTTAAGATCTTAATTTCTTTTAGAATACAATATAATGAAATTTTTGCCTCTATTAATTATGAAAGCGCACTTAGTTTTGAAATTTCATTAAAATCAATCCATTTTTTTAGTTTTTTCGATTTTATTAAAATTTATTTAACTGAAATTGGACTATCTTCATAAAACTTAAAATCAAAATATCGAGTCATAATAGAAAATTAACATGGAAACATTATTATTATTTATAAGAATTAAGAAAAATTTTATTATTAAAAATTCATATTAATTCACAATGTTTTTTTTTCAAATTACCGTAATGTACATTAAATTATAAAGTTAAAAGTAAATTTTTAACAAATAAAATGAACTTCCATTTTTATAAAACATTAAATTTATCATATTCTATCTTTTCCATAAAAATTAAACTCTTAACAAAAAAGTAATAAAGAACATTTTACTTTTTTCAGCTATAAATAATATTAAGTTTTTTTAAAAAAAATTATTTATCGACATAATTTTGAGGGATAAATTTTAAAAGCTAAATAATAACCTATAATATCTTATAATCCAATAAGTTAAAAATTTTAAAAACTTGACTAATTGATAACTAGTTTTGAAATATTGTCCATTGAAGTAACGTCATAAATATCTATTATCATTTAAGCCATTTCCATCAATAGTACTAGTAAAATGTTTACTGATATTGCTAAGAAACACAAAATTGTTTATTATCGAAAATTAAGTATTGACATCAATAAAATGTTTAACTGCTTCAAATTGATTTAATTGACGGTGCTAGAATTTAAAAATTTAAAGAATAAGTAACTAAAAAAAAAGTTTAGCTACGCTTTAATTTTTTTATAAGACAAATGTCATAACGTTAAATGTAACTTGATCCTCTCTCTTATACCTATATATTTTATTAACATTAATAGTATTATTTCAAAACTGGCTATTGACCAGTTGTGACGTGAAAAAAAAGTACCAATTCATTTTTTTATTATATTTGTAAATTTTTGTTAATTTTATTTAATGAGTGATTCTAATGTGTCTTACTTATTCTCGTTTTTTGAGTTCATATTTTTTTGGATTTGATAAATTTTATTGCGTCGCACGCATTTGTGATAGTTAGCTATGTTTGCTACTTCTGTAACTGATTCAATATGTGTACAGTCACTCAGTTTCACTCCCTTCTTAATACCCTGAACGCCACTATGCATTACTTTGTCATCTGTTGGTAAATCATAAATTCAATTTTTTTATTAATTTTCGGCACTGGTTACTGTAAATTTCAATGACCTCAAATGTTTAACTAATATGTTGCTATCAATCCACCAAATTTCATATTGAGATTTTAAATGCGAATTCGGAAATTCCTATTTGTGTTATGGTCTAACCGTAGCGATGTTCATTTTTAAGCACTGCAAAGTAATTGTAAAATTATTATTGTTTTTCGTGAATGACTCCTCTACATTAATTTATGTACATTTTTTAAGTTTTGTTGACGTTGATTGATCCTAGATCTAGTTTAGAGCTGGTAATATATATTTAATATTGCAATGACCTGAACCAAAATTTTTTTGTTCGCCATGCACCTGTTGTGATTTTTTTTCATATTTTATTTTTTTTTTAGACTCCTATATTGTTATTTAGGTATCTCATAGTAAGAGTTGTATCCCTGACAGTGACGGACATGTTCCAAAACTGTCCGTCCCGTTTAAATTAATTTATTTTTTGTACTGATTGCAACGAATATGTATTTATTTATAATTTATTGAATGATATATATTATATGATTATGTAGCATATGAAAATATTTTTCTGGGGTATACCAACGTCTTGCAAGCTTAGTCTTACTATTTAAGACTCGTGTTTAACTAGGTGCGTTTATACAGAATAACTGAGCGAACTGTTGTGTTCGACGATCTAAAGGTATCCGAAGGCGTTAATCGTATCCTCAAATCATAAAAGTTGTAGGTGTAATTTTTTATTATTAATAAATAAATTTAATTATTTTGTATGTCTCTGTTTCCTTTAATTTTCAGATGAGATATTTTAACCACTCGATTTTTTGACTCATTTTGACTGATTTTTACTTAAATTGCATTTTATTAATAAAGTCCCTGTAATTACTCTTAGCCACAAATATTCTTTATGCGCGTATAGTGTTCAACGGGATCATGTATCTTATATTCATTATCCTTCAAAAATCATTTTCCATTAGTTCATGAAGAACAAATAATGGTCTTGTATAAAATTATATCAAATTCATTATGATTATGAAGTACAAAGTTTTTTGTACTTCAACTGTCAATGAGTCACCAAATATCAGATTCAATTTTAATTTGTTTTTAGTCTTCAATTGTTATATCTCATAGTATGTAATTTAACATGGTCAGCTAATAAACAATTTATTTATTTTATTTTAGTTGCTTAATTTAAAGATAACTTATAAAAATCGAACAACATAACTTTTTTTATTGAATTATTACTATTCCTGAATATATTAAATTAAATTCAACGTCAATTTTTTTTATTTTCCATTAAAATACCATTGTAGTTGTCTACCCTAGTAGGTTGGCTATCTTATTTTTTCTTTGTATCCATTACAAATTTATAACATGTAAGGTACAAATTATTATCCGTTGTGACCAAGATTTAAGTTTAAACGTTGCACCCTTACACAGAAACTTTTTTTAAAATCAGTTCTTCATTTAACTTTGTACAAATAATTTTAATACATAAGCATGATAAATTTCACGAATATTATACTTCACAACATTTTTTGTACAAAATAATAAGGTAGTAAATTCTTAATGGAATTTTATGGCTGATTCTAAATCTGGACTTAGAATTTTCAGATTGATTCCAGTTTTTTAGATAATTGATAATTAGTGAAAATTAAATAACTACGTAATACATTGCTCATTAAAAAAAAAACCAATTAAACCTTTAAAGGACTATTTTTAAGAGCCACTTTCAATATTTTAGATCTATACCTCAAATTTAATCCACTACACAAGCCCTTCAAAGTTGATTTTGACGGTTATTTTACAAAAATTAGAACTAAATTTTTTCCTATAACTTTTTTCTGCTTAAGTCTATAATTATAAATTTTTAATTAGTGATAGAAAATTATATAAGAATTTTAATATTGTACTTTTTGTGTTTTTAACAATTTTAAATACTAAAATAGTCTTTTTTTAACAGTGAAAAAATGCCTAATGCTAAAATTTTGATATTATTAAAATATTTTTATAAAAATTATCTTTAATACTGAAATTAAATATACTTTAAAATAAGTATGTGCACAATTTTCTATAGTTTTAGACCCTGAAAAAAGGTTTTATTAGATTTGTTGATCACTATTTGTTAAGTTCTAGAGCTATATTACACAATTAATAATTAAAGTACATTAGTTTTTGTTCATTGATAAATTTGTTTGACCTAACCAATCAATCAGTTTACAATTTGATTTAATGTTTATTGACTAATTATTTTTAAATGGGTTTTTTTTTAATTTTTTTATTTATTTAATGAGTTACAAATTACATAATTTTATGATTTCCACTAATTAGAGTTTATCTCAAAAAATAGAATTCTTCAAAAAATTGTAATTTAATATTCGGAATCAGCGACGAAATTCCATTCGAAATTTACTATCATGTTGTTTGACACAGGAAATTTTTAATTTTTTGTTGTTTTTAGTTTAGTGTTTTTAGTTACAATATTCAAGGTTGATTGATTTATTGTTGTCCACTAATTTCGGGAAACTTAATATTATTTCCTTAACTTATTATTGTTTAAGGAGATAAACTAATAATATTTCTGAAAAAAAAATGTAATTAATTTAAAAAGTACTATTTAAAAAGATGAAGTTGTTACACATATAAATGTCAAAGAATAAAAATAAAAAGTAATCAATCAATTAAAAATTGAGAAGAACAAATAACACAACACAATAAAATAAATACTTTTTAAATTTAACCAAAAAAAAAATTCTCATAATTATTTTAAAATAAATGTGATTGTCAACGATAAATCAAACACGCTGTATAATGTTTAATACTATACATAGTACATATATTAGATATTAGGTATATATTAGATTAAACCTACAATTTGTTTAGGGTATTAGTTTTTAACTGATCAATTATTTTTGTTATTAATATTACCAGCTACAGTAAAAATAAAAATATATCATTAGCGATTACGACAAAAAAATGATATTTATTAAGTGAACGTGACTTTGTAGAATGACACGTTTTTCATTTTGTTCCTACAGATTTTTTTTTCATTTTAAGGAGAGAAAATTGTTTTTTCTCTCTTTCTTGTTTGTGGGAAAATTAAGAGTACGAATTCGTAAAACTACTGCCATCATTGCAAACCATTCGTCAAAAGTTTTACGATTATCAAATCCTGGTTACGTCAAAAATCCATTTTCAATCGCAAGATACCAAAAATACTTTTGAGCACGTCTCTAGTAGAAATAAGATTATTATTTTTTTTTTTATGAAACTTGGTCAAGAGATATATGCATGAGAATGGCCAGTTATAAAGTAAGTTTTCTTATTTTCATATGAATAGAACAATCATTTAAAATTATTTTATCCATTATAAATATACCAATAGAGACAAATCTTACCACAATTCCTAACAAAAAAAAAAATAATTATTTATATTTCTTCTTTATAACTGATCTGACTTCTGGAAAAAGCACAAAGTAGTCTTAAATTAATAATATAAAAAGTTTTGTTTAATTAATAGAAACACTGAAAATATTAGAGATACTTTTTGATAAAAAAGACTTTGTATTTTTATAGATCTTGAATATGGTAGTTTGGTTTAGTAATATTACTATTATTTTTAGTTTTAAAATGACATCCTATCAAACTAAAATTCATCTTTATAGAATAATTCTATTAACGCTAGCCAATCGATATTTCATAAAATAATATTTATTTAAAGAAAATTATTTTTAGTATTTTTTAATTTTACGTATTTCTTGATTTAACATTTTAATTACTTTTTAGTTAATAATTTATATCTCATAATGGTAACAAATAAAGTTGACACTTTATTTATTTATATGAAAACTAACATATATTACTAGTTTATAAACTAAAGGTTATTTAATTAAGAAAAACACTGGTCAATAACAATTTAAACCCATTATTTTGAATGTTATTATGATTTTAAAATTTAAAAGTAAATACATAGAGATAAGGTGTGGTTATAAAAATATTTATCATTTGACATTTCTTGCCACTCCCTCCTTCTGTTAAGGTTTAAAAATAATATAACTTTCAAAGTACTAGTCTAAAAGTTGTTAATGACCGGTCATTTTCTTAATTAAATAATTTTTTCAATTTATAATATACATATTATGTATGTCATCATCTAAAAGTGTAATATTGATACCCTTATAGGGTACAAAGGATTAAGACGGTACCGTTTTTCCCTCATCTAAACATTATGTTAACCTATATGAAAGTGTATCGGTATCTGAATCATATCGATATGCGCAACGAATATGGCAGTAACTTATTTTTTCCTATTTTCCAAGAGATCAAAGATAAAATTTATTCTCTAAGCAGTATAATTCCGATTCAAACTAAATTTTCTATATTTTGATTAAAGTTATTATAAAAAGACTAAAACATAAATTCAAAGTTGAATTTTTTGGGTTACTGCCTTATTCGTTGCGCATGGTAATATGTGCACAATGCCCTGGTGGTAAGATTTGTCTTTACAAAGACTCAAATCCGCTATTATTCATTGTCCTTAATCGAGCCATACTCAGTCTTATTCAATATACGAACTCTTTATCCATCAGCTCATATTCATCAAAACAGTTAAGAATTATTATTATTATTATTACTTATTAAATAATACTTATTTGTATTTATTTAGTGAAGTATAACAGCCATCCCCTGTTCATTTATTTTTAATACCCTACGGATGTAGAAACTTTTGTATACATTTTAATATTATTATCTATAAATCAATTTTTAAATATTATTTCTTTAAGTGAGTATACCTAAATTTTAATCTCTTTTCTTTTATTCCTAGTTTCATCTTAACAATGTAAATAGTTAACACTTCTCTTAATATGGTAAACCTCTGATCGATTACAACAACTGTTGCATCCTAACAAAATTATTAACTACGAAATTAATTTTGACACTTTTATTAAACATTTTTCCTTTAGATTTTGTCCATTAATACATATTCGTATTTTCTATAAGTAATTTAAAAAAACTAGACAACTTAAAGGCTATAATAGACCAAATTCCATGACAATGTTTTATTAAATATCTAATTACATAAGAAAAAAAAACAGAAAATTATAAATTATATTAAAAAGTTTTCATTTAAAGTAATATATAGAAAATTTTGAATGAGTTTTGAAAAGTTGATATGTCAATTTTAGCAAGTTTTTAGAAAAGTAAAAATTAAAAATTTTAATGATGCTTATAAGAATTGACATTTTTAAAATGAAAAAAAAACATACCTTTATATTATTGTTTATTCTTAATTTATTATCTATCGAAGAAAATATTCCCTCTCTAAACTTTTGAAAAAATGATTTTTCTTTCTTATTATTGACAAATAATAAAAAAAACTTGGTACAATGGAAATACGAAATAGTTGGGACAAGAACAAATAATATCTAACAGTGATTTACATCAAAATCATAAAAAGTACTTCCATGCAAATCTGTTAAATTTAACAAAATGTTGTATATTATAATAATTCAAAGTTGTATATATACAATTGAAAATTTCAATATAAAACAGCATATTCATTTAACTATGGTGGTTTTTTACAAATATAAGATAAGGTAAAGGAAAATTTTTTTTTTATTTATAGTACATAACATAAGCTTTAATTTAACATATGTTTGAAACTTGGATAATTTTAGGAACATTCTTAAAACTTTTGAATATCAAACTTTTATTAACTTAAGTTGAAAATGTTCTATTTTATATACGTTTCAAGTTTTAATTACCCCCTAAATAAGGGGAAATAGTCCAATTTTTTAAAAAAAGTATGTACAATTATAGGGAAATATCTAAGATATATATAAAAAAATTATTTCGATTCATCCATTTCAAAAAAAGTTATAACAGTTTTAAGAAAAAAAGAATTTTTAAATGACAAAATTTACCGATTCTAAAAATCATATTTTTAAACTTTCCCACATTTATTTTTAAAAATATTAAATATTTTTTAATGTTTACATTAGAAGCTCTCAATTTTGAAAATTATTAAGCTACCAGTTTTTTGAAATCTTTGATATTTCGTTTGAAATTGATAACTTTAAAAAGTCAGAGAAAGATCTTATCTAAGACGGTGGGAATGTATGCCTATCAGACATATTTTTTTGTTGCGTTAAAACTATAATTTCACGTAAGCCCGTGTAGATATCAACAGTTTGATTTGATATTTTGCAAAAATTATTTTTATACTAGTTATAGTAAAAAAGGGGCAAAATCACCGAAAACTTCAAAAATTTGTAAAATAGCTAGCACCCTAATATACATAATAACTGTATATTTTGCGTCGTTATAATTTTATATAATCTGATTTTATGATAGTAATACAGTGTCCAATGTTGCACAATAATTGACTTGTATTTTTTTTAATTATAAATACTGCTGAGAGGTTAACCTAATGTATGAATTTGTGTGATGGATTCCCATACATTTCTAATTTTTGTTTTGAAACGTTCGACTCCAATATCACTAGTCTTAGGTTATACTTCATAATAACTCTAATATCTTCGTTTGAAAAAATAATTACAATCAAATATTTTGTTCGACATTTTACATCACTTAACATATTCCATTCGAACTTTTTAATTTAATTCAGTTTACTTGAATGCACTAAATCATTGTCTTGTAGTTCAAATGTACATGGATGCCAAAAGAAAACAAATACAAGTTTCGTTACAAAACTAATGTGTCCTTACAATTTATTGGTAAGGTGAACACGGTCTCCTGAATCGAAAATTAAACTTAAAACTATAAATCTCGACTTAGCAACGTAATGAGATAACACAGTGGTGGAAGTGTTTGGACGGTAAGTAAAAGGAACGTTAAAAAAGATACTGGATATCTTGGTTGAACGACAGTCTAGACTTTTAAAATACACGCGAATACACTTGGCAATCTTTTCCTTCCTGTTTTCATCTTTGAAGAAGCAAAAAAACTATCGCTCGTTAGAATGTTATTTTTTCAAGCTGTTATAAATTAAAAGACTTTCCTTTTTTTGTTTTCCTTTCATTATCAGTATTACTAGTATTTTCACGTCTTTCAACATTAATTTATTGCTTAGAGATAATGGTAAATTAGCATCAAAGATGGCATATTTAGTTTAGCTCGACAAACGTCTAATTTTAAGTTTTGAATTTATTAAATTATCTTTTATTTTTAGTTTATCAAATTCAATATTTTGTATGAAATGACTAAATAAATAAAAAATACAAGTGGTTTTTTCTATTTTTAAATTTGCTGAAATGCAAATACTTATTAAATAAATAATTTAAACTTAATAACAGTAAAAAAAATCCAGAGTCGCGGCATTGTTGGGACAGCATATATAATATTTGACAGTTATTGTCTCTATGAAAAAAATATTTCGAATCCAATCGATTATATTTCATAATAATTTTAATATTTATAATTTTACAATTATAAAAAAAAATGTTTAAATTTGTGGGAGGTCTTTTTCAAACTCTTCTTGTACTTAAGTGCTTTTTAAAATTTTCACAAAAAGCATACTTACAGAAAACTTTTTTTTTTATTGTTTTAAAATTTTATTGAGATCAGTTTCAAAAAAATATATTATAGCAGTTTTTAAATGCAGAGATCAATTTAAAAAAAAGCCTTACTTTTTGTATCGCTATTTTGAGATATTATAGTAAATTTCTAAAAATAAAGATTTTTTCCTAATTTTTGTCGATGGTGGGCACAACAATGTTTCTTTTTAACCTTAACTTTAATTTTAGCTTCGATGCAAAATTGAGAAGGTATTAATTTTACTATGATGTGGTTTTTAATTTTCTATTTATTTATTGTGTCTGTGAACGCTCAATCTCAGCTCTTACTGGACCGAGTGACTCAACCGAATTCTTTCAACAATATGTCAAAAGATCAAAAATTGTATTTAATCGAAGATATTACCCTCAAAAATGTATAAAAATTTCCTCGTTTCCAGTAAATGGAGTAAATTTGAATCAGCTTAAATTGCCATTTTTTTCGTACGGTTGCCAAGTCGGTAATACTTATGTCTAACACACTTGGAGTACGAGATTCCAACCCGCTTATGGCAGGGAATTTTTTGCATTTTATTCTTATTTCTCTTTGAGTTAAAATAAATTTTCAACTCATTTAATTTTTATCTCATTTAGATTCAATAACTTTAATAATGACCAAGGATCCCATCACTATAGTCTCCCCTCATTAGAATAAATTTCTGAATCATACTAATATTGTTTTACTATGCGATTTATTTTTCTAACTCTCACTTAACCTACTTTTTTCAACGTTATGTCAAATGATTACACTTGACCTATTTTTACGATAAAAATGCAAACAAATATTGAGATTTTCTGATAAATTAACTGTATAACTTACTTAATAGTAACTATAAAATTTACTAACTGCATATTAATCTTAGTAATAACATTTTTTTAATTCTCATAAAATTTTCTATTTAATGATGTCAATTTCAAACTTGCGTGTTGTGTTAAAAGAAATGGTAACAAATCAACTTTTTTCTATTATAAACATTCCCAAAAAAATTTATAAAAAACCAATAAAATAGGTTAAAATATCATTTTGCGCTGATTATTTTTAACGTTTGGTGATAAACTGCTGATCTGTTGAAGTTTACCCCTAAAGCTGGATCTCCATATCCATATCCAGGCTTTTGATTGAACAGGTTGGTGTCTTTAGCAATCCTGATCCCATCCAGCAGACCTGGAAGGGATCAGAACCAAAGGTATAACAGAGAGACACTTGCATCGGCCACGACCAGTCAAAGGCTACCTTGCATCACTGGTAAACCGGGGGATCTGGAAGCCCACGCTGTTGGTTAAACGTGCCAGATTCATGGTGTCGGACTTGGCTTGGTTTCAATGCTAGCGGGACACGTGGGGATGCACTATTCTGTCATGCGCACAAGATCCTTATTTTGGGTAGAGAGTCGCACTCCGATTCCAGCTATGGTCTTTTCTTAGGAGACCGTAGTGGTGCTCTGCCGTGCACCTTAAAATACAGCTAAAGAGCAGTTTTGGTGGTGGGACTCTGCGAATCCAACTCTAGGAAAAATTTCTGCTATACTGGGTGGGTTTTGGGAACCTAGACTACACGCACCATTGCCTCCGGCGGCCGGGGGAGCTGATCCGCCCCCCCTCCGGACGGCAAAGAGTAACTATGACTTTTTTAAGGTATAAAAAATCAAAATTAATAATAATTAAAAAAAAAATTTTTTTTTTGTTTTAATAATTTTTCTATATGTAAATATTCATTTTTTACTAGTTACTAATAATATCAAAAATTAGAAGTGATAGAAAAAGTCTAATTTCATATTTGAAAACAGCGCGAAAATTTGATTTAGAAAAGTATATTTTTGATTCTAATGAAAGTTCCTTGTAGTGCTGTGTATTTATTCATAAGTAACAAACAGTTTTTATTGAAAAGTAATGCATCAAGCCCTTTAAATTTTTATACCATTTAAAAGTATAGAAATATACAACTATTTTATTATTTTAAATAATTTCTTCGTATAAATTACAATATTAAATTATTGTATATCAATTTCATACTAAATTTATTTACTGTAATTAGTATTTATTCATATATTATTTTTTTTAATCAAAGGACCACTAATCAGGATATTGTTAGGGACTAGTTAATACTTGAAGATCTTGGTCAAAACCAAGAATCGGAAGCTACCCGACGTTTGCCTAAATATCATCCCTATCTCCTTAAATGAGTTTTAATTACCTGAAGGAGACATAGGCAATCGTGTACCTAAGTTACAGGGGATAGATTATTAAATAAAATTAAACTATTGTTTTATATCAACGACAAAGTAAAGTTATATTCAAGATGATCAGTAAATATAAGTTATATGTAATGTACAATACGTTTGACCTGAATCCTGGTACAGTTGGTTAGTAGGTATATCCAAGTGAGACGAAGTTGGTTGGGTATGATAATATTTGGCGATAGACGGGTCGTTGAATAAAACAAGTTAAGTTATAAATAATATAAATAAGACGAAAGTATTAGTATTGAAAACTATGTCTATAACGGCCACTCAAACACAACTGCCCTTTGTTAGTTTGACGTCAGTAGCTCCGGGCTACAGACTAGTAGAATTGTCATATCAGCATCTCCCTCTATGCTAATTAATATGTATTACGAATTAAGTAAAAAGAAATAAAACGTGTGTAATATAAGTGGTAAAAACAGTAATAAATGTTTTTACAATATAATTAAGGAAATAGAAGTTGATGTTGCTTTTGTAATTATCCACCAATTTCTTAGAGTTAAATACTATCTACGATTTTCATCGAAGCAATTCTTATGATAGTGATTTTAATCACTGTCAGATATTATCTTTACTTGTCCCAACTATGCTACATTCATACTGTGCCACAATCTCTTTGTGCTACCGTTTATTTTATTTTAATAATATTGATGTTACGTTGAATTTCTAAAGTAAAACTTAGTGAAAAAAACTGTATAAGTAAAATATTTAACAAATTCCCTTAAATTAATTGGAATTCATATTACAATGAAGAAAAATAAATAAATATTTTTTTACTTGGTGTTTTTTATACTAAAATTAAATTATATGAATTAATTATTTTCTAATTTGAAAAACTTTTACTTAAAGTTTAGATTAGTACTGCATTATTTAAAGCCTCGATCAAACTGCATGTTTGTTGTAAAATAAATAATTAAATAAATCAAAAAAATTTTTTTTTACTTGATTGTTATTTTAGAACACTTTATTGACTCCATAAAAAAGTGATGTTGGTCAAAAAGAATACTATTTTTTTTTTTTTGTGTGTGCTGGCCACTATAAGACAAAATTTTCCATATAAAAAAGAGTGAAGCATTTTCAAAATAGTCATTTTTAGATTAAATAAAAACGTGAAAACTTTTCATTTTTCTAACTTCATATTAAGTACTTATTTTTTTTTTAATTAAATACGTTTAAGAACATAGCTTGCTATCAGTATGCAGTCAAAGGGTGTGTAGAAAATTTAACATCTCGTATTTTGATGTGGCATTTATTTCATTATAGAAAATTACTTCATCAGGACAATGGCAATGTATTGTGCTGTTATCATAACACTGTTGAAACTTATTGATCACCGTACACTTTATGAGACAGCAGAAATAAAAGTCATAAAAATTAATGAACTGAACGCTGAAGATGATAAACTACCACCACAATGTTCTTCACATTCAACTGTTCCTCCAACAAATATTCACTGTATATTTTCTTCGTCAAAACAATACGGGCATTCTTTCCAACCATTAATAAGTGCTGAATGCTCATACAATTTAAAACTGAGTGAAAAATATTCGATTGAATGCGAAATCATTAGCTCTCAAAACTACAATAAAAAAACAAAAGTACGTTTTCATATGATCAATAGTAAAAATAATGTATTTGTAGTTGACGAAGAGTTATGAATTTCAATTCCAAAAATGACCAACGCCATAAAAGGAATTGTTACAAGCTTCGACCAGTTCATGAGCGTTGTTAATGTTGAAATAAATTGTTCAATGGACCTGCCAATTGGGACACCGTCAACTTTCAAAAAGTCATTTGATAAAATCCGTTACACTCGGATGGAAGCGGCACTTGCTACTTTTTCTTACACGTACGAGTGTGTTTCACCTGAAGTAAGATCAATTTTGCTTGGACATCAACAACAACATTCACTCGAATATTACGAAAATCTGACAGATAACCTATTAGCTCCCAATTTATCTGGCTTGAATGAGTCACAGCTGTCTGCTGTGAAGCATGTCCTACGCACTCCAGTTTCTCTAATACAAGGGCCTCACGGTACTGACTAGTACTTGTACTACTATTGTATACAATCTGTCCAAGTCCGAAACCGTATTAGTTTGTGTACCGTCGAATAATTCTGTTGATGACTTGGCTATAGCCGTGGCTAAAACAGGCATCGATGTCATTAGACTTGTCAAAAAGACAAAAGAGACTGTTAAAAGTGATTTTTCAAGTATTAATCTTAGTGAATAAATAAAAAAGCTTGTGGATCATTCAGAATTTAAACTCTTCAAGGGTTGATTGATCAAGAGGTCGAGTTGAGCCCAAAAGAGAGAAGGGACTACAATTATCTGAGAAGAATGGCGGAAATTGACTGCGAATTGTCGAGTCGTGTGCATAACTGGCTTCGGTGCCGGCGACAACCGTTTAGAGAAAATCAACTTTTTTTTGGTGGTCGTGGATGAATGCGCTTAAGGCTTAGTACCGGAATGCATCATTCTAATCACCCACGGAGCCAAAAAAGTGGTGTTAATAGGTGACCATTATCAATTGGGGTCGGTTGTTATGTGTTCGAATATTATAAATGGAGATCTACATCTTTCCCTGTTCGAGAGATTAATTGCTGCTGGCCTACAACCAGTTCGTATAACTGTACAATACAGAATTCACCCCGAAATCAGCGAGTACACTTCACAAACTATGTACGAGAGTACAATTAGGAACGGCATAACTTGTAACGACCAAACTGGGCCTAACCCAAATGTGCCTATTGTATTTTACTCGTCCGAAACCAACGAACAAAAATCGCGATCGGGCGCGTCATTCTTTAACAATTTTACATATTTATTAGTCCTTACAAAATCATAAAGCTCAAATTGAATACCTTATAATGGTTATACAATTTTGTCATACATTTATGTTATAGTTCAATCTTTAGACAATTTTATAAGATTTCAATATTTTAAATTGGATAAATAATATTTTTCTTAATCAATATTGAGTTATTACAGAGTTTTACTTTTTCACATAATTTTAAGCAATGAATACAGGGTGGCCCACCACTCACTGACAACTTAAATAACTTTTGATCCAGTTAATATTTTTAGCTGATTTTTTTTTTAAATAATAGTTATACGTTAGGTCTATAGCTATATCTCAATAATTAATTTTTTTACATTTTATTAAAAATATTAATTATTTTTAAATTTTAAATAAAATGTAAAAAAAAAATCTAAGATAGCTATTTTGTAGAGTAGAATTTAAGAAAAATTTTAGTAAAAAAATATCTTATTAATATTCAGTAGTAAATATTCTGTAGCGTTTTGAAGTTTGTGAAAATTTGAATTTTCATGTACTATTTTACGGTATTAAACATTGAAATACGTATTGAGAAAAGGACAGAAGAAAACGCTATCTTTTCAATATACTTTTGAATGAGAGTGATAAGTAATAATTGCCTTATCTAATTTCTTATCATGGTATTAATGCCAAGTTTGTAATGTATACACATTATCATCATATGTATACACAGTAATCATGAAAAGATAGCGTTTTCTTCTGTCCTTTTCTCAATACGTATTTCAATGTTTAATACCGTAAAATAATACATGAAAATTCAAATTTTCACAAACTTCAAAACGCTACAGAATATTTACTATTGAATATTTTTAAGATATTTTTTTACTAAAATTTTTCTTAAATTCTACTCTACAAAATAGCTATCTTAGATTTTTTTTTTACATTTTATTTAAAATTTAAAAATAATTAATATTTTTAATAAAATGTAAAAAAATTAATTATTGAGATATAGCTATAGACCTAACGTATAACTATTATTTAAAAAAAAAATCAGCTAAAAATATTAACTGGATCAAAAGTTATTTAAGTTGTCAGTGAGTGGTGGGCCACCCTGTATAAAGAAAAATTTTTATTTGGAGAAAAAGTACAACGTTGCAAAGAATACATTTCGCACTTACTTTGAAATAAATGGTAATTTAACAATATTAAATTAAATTTGAATATTTCTAATAAATTTTATTTAAATTTTTATATATTTGTTTTATTTATTAAAAAATATTAAATTTATCACAGTCTAGAACAACCTGATTGAACTCTGATATCTAAGCACTTATGTCCTATGTAATGTGCACTTAAAAGTTATGCAACCTTAATCAAAAAACTATTACACTAACACCACATAATTAAAAAAAAAAAAATTTTAATTTGTAGTTTTATCCACAGATGATTGGTAAATTTTGTTTGGATCACAAAAAAGTATTAAACTTGCCTCAAGTATAAAATCAAAGGAGCTTAACAGTAATTAGTTTACAAATGAAATTTCATAAAAATGCTTTATATTGTTAGAGGAAAGTTTTACTGTTAGATTCAAATACACAAGAGAAGGTTAATGAATTAAATAAATGTGGCAGGTTGATTCATTGTGATTTTTGTAAAAACGGAATTGTATGCGGCGAAAACTTCAAAACGGTGTTTCGAGTGAGGTAAAATAACAACGAAAATTACAACTTAGATGGAAAAGTGTGGAGAAATGTAAACAAAATACAAAAACCTTACAGCTTCACCATCACACATCCCAACCCTATCAACTTTGGATCCTAAAAGTTCTTCGTCAGAGTTTAACTGGGCTTAATGATAAATGTACCGGAAACTTACACGAAATGCACCATAAACTTTACCATGGTAATTAAATAAAACTGCGAATAGTAAAATAAAAATATTTATAAAAACAAATTTAATTAGGCTTAAATGTCGTAAACTGTACTTTTTCTTAAGAATAAATAATAGCTGCACATAAAGTGTAAAATTTATTAGCTTTAAAAGAAAACTTATAAAATGATATATTCTTTTTTCATTGATAATTTACCAATAGTCAAATTTTTCTCTATAAAACTTGTTTGTACTCAGATGTTTAAAACAGGTAATTTATCACGTAAATAGTGAAAAAAGTTAAACAACTTTAATGATATACTATGAAAAGTTTTAATTTTAACAATATATTGCTAAAATTATTGATTATGTTATATTTAAATATATTAGTATAAGTAATAATATATACATTTGAAGACTGAGGATTTATAGTAAATAATCCAGCCAACTCTATGATTACTAGATTTTTTTTGTGTGTGTATCACAGTAAAGTTAAACTTGATTTATTTCAATAATCATATTAAATAATTTTTTTTTTTAATTAGTAATAAATTTACCTTAAATTAGTAGAAAGCGGGATAAGTTAACGCTTGGTGCAAGATGATCTTTTCAGATTTAAAAAAATGTAGTAATGAATATGAAATTTAATAGATATGTACCTTCATATTTATTTATTGTTTGATATAAAAAACTACTATAGTAAATAATGGTTAAAATTTATTTGAAGTGGTGTTAAAAAATGGATTTGGTATAAATATCAATAAATGAAATTATAAAAAATGACCTAGTTGACTTGGGATTAAGCATAGTGGACACTACACATAGTGAACTACATTATATATTGTTACATGACAATGATAAACATTACAATCATAAAACATCTCAATGAAATTATTTTTATGACAATTTTCCAATAGCTTATATATATATATATCACTTTTAAAAACATTTAACAAAAGAAAAATGGATTTAAAATTTAAATGGTGTCTTGTAGAAATTTATATTTTTAGAATACAAAACAATTTAAAAATTTCAATATTATTTTTATAATAATAATTTGAAAGTTTTAATAGGTAATCTAAAATATAAACTAGAAAAATGGGGGAAATTGGACAATTATTAAGTACAATGTGAATATATAAAAAATATTATGAAGGACAAACAAAAATAAATATAGGGGTCAGGTTTCAAGAATACTTAACCTTTAGTGACGGCCGTGGCAACAGACTCGAATAGTATAAAAAATTTTCTTTACATTATATAATTTTTATTGATTATAAATTGTATATTATTAAATTATTTAAATGCAACTAATAATTTATAAAATATTAAAAATTATGTGAGGTAAATAATTGCCCCACGTGCCCACAAAATGTTATGAAACATTAAATATTAAGAAGTTAAATAATTTCCTGTAGCTCAATATTTATTGATGCTCAATCATTCCATGCAACTAATTATTCTTCTTTCTCCTCACCTTTATCTCAACTACTTGGGGTCATTCACCCTTTTCCTAAACTTCCACTTGACATTATCTCCCACATCATATACGCACACATCAGCTGTTCTCGTGTCGCATTCAATAACATCTCTCTACCTTTTTTTTGGACTTCCTGTAACTCTTCTTCCTTCAAAATTCATTTCCATTACTGTTGTTACAACTTCCGATTTCTCTCTTCTCATAACAAAATCAAACTATCTAAGTCTATTTTTCTTATCTCTGCTTTATTTTCTAGTCAACCGCCTAACACTCTGAACTATACATCATAGCTGGTCTTACTACCATCTTATGGAATTTACCTTTCGGCCTCATTGGAATTCTTTTATCGCGTAACACACCAGACTTTTCTCTCCACTTCATCTAGCCGCACTTAATCCTGTGTCTTACATTTTCGTCAATATCGCCATTCTTTTGCACAACTAATGTTGAATACTTAAAACTTTCCATTACTCCTATCAAGTCCTCGCTTATTGTCACTCATCTCCTCATTTCACTTACCGTGTTCTGCTTTGTGAAACTCGTACTCTAAATACTTTGTCTTACTCCAACTTATTCTTAAACTATTTTCTTCAAGAACTGATCTCCGCACCTCTAGCCTTTAATTAATTTCTTCCCTATTTTATTAATTTCTTTCTAACACTATATCGTAAACGATCAAAAAACACTACGATACCTCTTCTTGTATTTCTCTAGTAATTGTATTATCACTATAGAAAATAAGTAAGAACTTATCATGAGATAACCTATCTAGAACTTATTCGGCAAAAACTAAAAGCTAAAATAAATTGGTACACAACGTGTCATTTAGCAGATAAAATTGAATTTTTTATAAAGCATTTCGTGAACAAAGTAAAGAGTTTAAGCATGAACTATTATATCATACTTATATGGATTATATACGAATGCTAGCAATTATTTTTAATAGAATGCCACACGAAAAATGAAATAAACTTCGAGTTTATATACCTTTTATTTAAAAATAATACGGTACAGAAGCGTAGCAATAAAGAATAAGCAAAAATATATGCAATTTACTTAGTACATGTTTTTTAATCGGACGAGATTTATTTAGGACTCGATCAGATACAGTACTAACTACTAAATTAAATCATTGACAAAATACAGTATTTTTCATCACAGGAAGTTGCTCGTAAAATCGATATAAATATTACCCTTAAAATGTACCGAATTTTGATGATTTCAGCCATCGTGTTATAAAAGAATTATCAAAAAACCTATCATTCATCTAACACATGTTTACAACGCTGTAATACGCACACATTATGTTATAGAACAATGGAAAAAGCGCAAGTAATCATGCTGCTGAAACCTGGCAAGCTTCCAGAGTAAACTTCATCATAGCGGCCAATATCACTCATTCCACTAAACATTTATAAAAGCTTCTTCTAAAGCGTCTAAAACCTTTTATAGAAAAAAAATAACTTATACTGGATCATTCGTTTGGTTTTAGAAACAAACATTAGACTATAGGCTAAATTCATCGTTTCACAAATATTGTAAATTACGCGTTGAGAGAAAAAAAAATATTGATGTGGGGTATTTTTTAATATAAACCAGGCTTTCGATAAACTCTAGTATAAAGATTTCCTTATAAAATTACTTAAACGACTACCAAACTCATGGTGTATACTTCTCGAGTATTACTTGACTAAAAGACAATTCTGCGTTATGCATGAAAGAGATTTAACCGACTGAAAAAATATATCAATTGAAGTTCCCTTAAGGTAGTGATTTGGATCCTATCTTGTACCTACTCTACACAGCCGATATTCCAACTAACACTTATTCAACGAACGCTATGTTTGCAATTATCTGCAATCCTAACTACTCATAAATATCAACGGATAGCTACTACCGCATTAACTGAAAACACCATGTATTTTAGAAAAGAATATTAGAAGTATTTTAGTTTAAATTTATAAATATTTATACATTTTATGTATAAAAATGTTAATTATTATTTTTATCATTAAATTAAGTTAGGGACTGCTTCATTAGAAATGTAAACCCTATTCATGTTTGTGTTTATATAAATTATTTTATTTTTATTTTTGTCAAAAATAATTTTTTTTATAAATATTTAATAATATTACATGTAATCTTATTTTAAACAAAAATGTATTTTCATAGTTATGACGCACCGAAAAATTGAATTTTCATTTCTATATATATATATATATTTCTTCTGTCCGCGTGTAAGTATTCAAACACCTCCTAAATTACTCGACAGATTTCAATGATATTTTTTGTGTAGAATTAAGTTGATTCGAGAAAGGTTGAAATTCATAATTCGACCTCAAATCATAGACAATGTTCTTGAAGCTAATATTTTAAAAGGCAAGTTTCAAGGTGACATTGTTCTACCACGGATCTCAACGATCGCTTCAGATTCGACTATTCTATTCAAACGTTTGTAATTTCCTGTTCCCTAGTCATTCGCAATGACTATTAATAAATCACAAGGCCAAACAATGTCAATTTCTGGGTTGAATCTAGAAAACCAGTGCTTTTCTCATGGCCAATTATATGTTGCGTGTCGAGGGTTGGAAATCCTTCGAGTTTGTTGGTTTATACCTTTCAGGGATTAACTAAAAATATTATTCATCAAATAACATTAAGATTTAATTTTAAAAATTGCGTTTAAAAATATATTTAAATATTTATTATTTATACATCTTAAAAAATATATCTATCATAAAAATGAATTGTGTTTTTACTTAAGTTTATATTTAACACATTTAAGTTGTTTGCAGTAAATAAATACACTAACACAAAACAGTTTAATAAGTGTTAGATAGGTTAATATCTGTTGGGTATTTATATTAAAATTAAATACATAAAATAATTTACTAATAAAAATATAGTATAGAATATAAACATTATTAATAAAAAATAATTAATACACATTTTGAAAAATAAATACTCATCGGTAGCTCTAAATACATATAAAACATATAATAATTTCTTAAAAATTAAACTATAACAATACACAATAGTCGCTAGTATGTTAAAAATTATGTAAGATTGTTATGTTATTTTATTTAAATGTTTGTATTGTTTACACATTTTATTTAAACTAGTACACGAACATTAATTTAAAGTTACATATAAACTTTACTTACATATTATTTTCAGCTAAGTAAGGGAAATTGGCAAACAAAGGTGTTTTGGATTATTTCCAATATTAGTTTTGAAGTATATTTTTATAAAGATTTGTATTAAATTATGAGATTTTATTGACGATAAAATAAACTATATCTTATAGTGTTTATTTAAGTTTTAAAGAAAGTATGAAACTAATGAATTCATTATTTTTATTTTATTTCAAATTATAATGTATAATTACTAAGTAATTTATCAAAGATGTTCTCCTACTTGAATGTTTTAATTCTAAACACATTACACGTTTTTTTTTCTTTATTTTACAGAATATTGTCTATTGTAATAATTTTTAGTGATAATATTAAAAATTATAATTGTGCTTTTTGAATATTTATTCTTTAATTAATGATTCATTTGTCAACAAATTAAAAAAATCCTTTGACAAAAAATAGCGATAATTATAATTAACAAATTTTATAAACATAGTAGTGGAAAATTAAAATATTTTACAAAACAGTTTCTAAATTACTTGAAGTGCTTGAGGATATATCCATGTTTGCAGTTGAGTTCTGACGTTTCGGACTCATTGCAAAGTCTTCAGAGTGATGGTTGCTAGTTGGTGGCTGCAACTATACTGTGATATATATATATCAGTACTAGCAATCATCACTCTGAAGATAGACTCTGCAATGAGTCCGAAACGTCAGAACTCAACTGCAAACATGGATATATCCTCAAGCACTTCAAGCAACAAGACAATCCATGAAAGCTTTAACACATTCATAATTTCTAAATTAATATGTATAAATTAGTATTTCAAATATTTGCTTAACTAATAACATACTTTTTTTTTTTTTAAATTATCTATTTTACAAAGATACTGTAGGTGTTTAAAAATCAACAAAATTATTTTCTTTTCAATTTTTGATAATTTTACAAAAAAACCTCTTATATTAAACTTACATTAAATCAAAGCAAATACGATATACTTCAAAAGGAAAAAAGAGAAACTATTTAAAATTTTATGTTATTAGTATCTAATTAAGTTTTAAACTTATAATCTATTACTTAAACTAATCTGATTACCAATAGGAATAACTTAAATATTTATCAAGATAATTGAATTAATTTATTAATAATTCACATAACTTAAGGAATTAGGGATTGCATAAACAACTAATATTTAATTATAATGGGTTCTATAAGTAAACTTTTATCTAGAGATCAAATTACTTTTTGATGTGATTAGACAAGTTTAAGTTAAGTTATAAGTTATTTAAAATTGATAACATGCAAAAATTAATGAACATTTTAGTAAATGAAAATAAATTATAATGAAATTTAAAAATTATGACTTTATTTTTCAAAATACATTATATTTAAGAGGGACACTTTTAAGATTCAACTGGATAATATTTTACCACTTACTACAGAGTAAAATGTCATGGCTAAATTTTCTAACCAGCTGCTTGTCATAGTTTAACCTTTATATAGTCCACTTAGTAAAATACATAATAACACTTTCGTCAACTAGTACCAAGTTTGAGAAGTAATTATAAATAAAGACAAGGTATAACTATTACATAATATTAATTAGATAGATGAGATGTATATAGAATTCAACTTAGTAATTTTATATCAGGTATTCAGATTTAAAAATCAAATTTGAAAAATATTTTTGTCCATCTGCTAATGTGGTGCACCTACATATATTTATAATAAAAATCACCAGTCATTTTTTTATTGAAAATAAAAATATTTTTTGCAAATTAATTAAAAAACAAAATATAGCGGTTTGGGGTCACTACAACGTTGTCTAGCCGTTACTGTTTCTTCAACATTAAGAATGTGCATACAATAATAATAATTAAAATTTTAATTAACTAGGTACTCAAAGTACACGTACCCGTTACAGCAATAATCGTTACGTATCCAAAAAACGTGTAACTATTATAGCAATTTTAAGTACGTATCCATAATGAGGGTAACCGTTTCACCAAATTTGAATACAAAGACAGTGCTCTCTTTCCCGGGTATTGTAACCATATTTGGTTAAATTTCAAACGAGCGCATTAAACACACGATTTACATAAATCTATGTGTAAAATAATTTTTGTATAACTATTCCAAAAAGTTGCTTAGTTTATAATTTTCAGATTAATTTATCAAATACGTTAAAGGTAATAGTAAAAATGCTTTGTTTTCTTTAACAATGAGTTAGTATTGCAATTAATTTGAGTATAAAACCGGATATCCTAAGTCTTCTCTTCCATCATCATTTCATTTTTACACATAACACGTTATCTGAATTGGACATCTTAATAATAAATACTTCTAACAAAACTTTTTAGTTATAATAGATTATGATGTATGAACAGAAATTTTATTCGTTTTTAGACATTAGAAAAATATTTTTAATATACCTACATACCTTAGATGAAATATACAATTAATATGTTATTGCCAAATAAAATAATTTGAAAAATTATTATAAAAGTAATAATTTAACAAGTATGAAAATTAGGTTTCGCATCTAAAATGCTCTAGAATTTACTAGAAGTGATAAAGTAGGTAAAAATTAATATTAAATTAAAATTTAGATGTATCATTATATTTTTTGTAGACCTGTGTAATTATTTAATATATAATAGTTAATAAATAATGGTTTATTTTATTTAGGATGAAAAAATCCTTATTTATCAATAACTTTTATTTCGATACAGAGGTAAAATAATTCTTTTTTCATTTAGGTTCTCAATTTTTAAGTTTTTTACATCAATAGTAAATTAAAAATATGTTAATCTTGATGTTATATTGTTTTATATTATATATTATATATTTTATATTATGGTTAAAATTATTTTTAGTAATGATTACAATAGACAGTATTCAATTAGTTTTGTATACACGCTCAAATAAAATTATGATAGTATCTTTAATCAATAGGTTTAATTTATGATCTACATTAAACGATTTGAGAAAAATAATTATTACAATTATATTTTGACTTAATTATAAAAATTTAACGAAAAAAAGTGAGAATAGCTAAAAATGTTTTGTTTGATTTACGTGCTATGTGCAACTCTTCACAAATTCTGTGCAAAGAAAAACACAATTGTTATTTTCAAAAGTTTGTTCGAGTTATAACGTACTTAAATGTAACTTTCGTACACTTTTCTATACCTTCTTATTTATCCAGTTTTTTCTTTGTAATTTTTTTACTGAGGTTCCTCTTTGGGAGACAACCGTTGAACTTTCAAAATCCTATCATCAATCAGACTTGAACAAATTCAAGTATCGGCGGGTTTACTCATCCACCTTTTTTGCTACAAAGTGAAATACGTTATACAACTTTTTTTATACGGCATTAAAAAAGATATAATTTTGTTTATTTAAAAGGTTTAAATTATTTGTTTTAACTTTGATATTTGTGAATTTGTTCGCACATTTTAACGTTTTTTATTACTCAAAATAAATCAATATTATAATATAAAAGTACATAAAACTGATAATAATCTTTTTTTTAATTTAGTATAAATTTAAAATTTTTGATTAAAACTCGAAAAAAATTTTTTATTTGAAATAAAATCGATTTATATTTGTATAATTTAATATTAATAATTCTGATTCAATATTAAAGATTAAAGTTATAACTTTTTATTATCAAAAAAAAAAAATACTTATATTCAAAAAGATTATTTCTAAGCTCCGCTGTGTACTATCAGATTGGTGTCAAATTAGACAGATATATTTTTATACTAGTTACCAAAAAATAAGTGCAGAAATCTAAAAGCATTCGAAAAATTGTAAAATAGCTGACATCTTTGTATAAATTATATCTAAAAGTAATAAAATTAAAAAATTACATAATTTTATAAAAATATTTAAAATTTCCCAATATTTATCTTCAAAGTATATTTCCGTGATAATTATTACAGTGATAAAATTCTCTGACATAATCAATATGAAACCGGAAAAAGGAACAAATCACATTAATGAAAAGCACTCGGTTAAAATCGGATTACTCATTTTATCTTGCACACATGAATCGAATGTATAAACTCCATAGTCGATCAAATTTAACAAGCACGTCACGTAGGCATGTAACCTCTTCAATCTTGACATCTAATGCGATGTGGTAGTAGCAAGTTCAAAATATTCAAAAGTGCATATCTATCTACCTGACAATTTATTATAATATTATGTGTTTGCTTTATACCTTTTCACTCTCCTAAGTAAAACAAAGAATATAATTTTATGAAAACGCTTAATGTTAAGTATTGATATTTTATTTATTTGTAAAATAGGACCAAACTAATTTTAAAAATATATAATAACTATAGTAAAAATTATAATGAATAATTTTAAATAATTAAATCAAGTAATATCTCTTCATTATTATTATTAAAATTAAAACAAATTGATTAATCAATCCAATTTTATCTTGGTTAGAACTTTTTTTAACAAAAATACAACTCAATTTTTAAAATATAAAAATTTTATTTCTAACCTTATTTGTGTAATTTCAGGGGTTCCAATTATTTAAATTTATTCGTATTATATAAAAAATTGTCTAATATTTTACTATTTGCAGACCATTCTAAATATTTAAATTAATCAAGAAGGATTCGGTATTATTACAAAAGGATCAAATAATATATTTTTTAACTGATATATCTCTAATAGAATGAACCTTACCATAAATTAATTTCAAACTATCACTGTTTCTAAAAAGTCTAACTAAATTATATTTAATTAATTTTTGTGGTTTTTTGAGTTAAATATATTTAATGTTTTTTTAATTTTAAATTAATAAATAAAAAATAATTTTAATTTTAACGATCATTTTTTATGTAGTTTTTCATTCTATTATTAATTTGATATTTTAATTTCCTTATTTTTCGTATATATTAATTTTGTTTTTTAATTATATTTATAGTGTAAGTATTACAAAATTACATAGTGTATATTTTTGTCAATGTTATTAAATTTTAATAAAAACTGGACTGTAGTACGTTATTATTAATAAATAAATAGATAAATAATTATAGTTACACAATATACATAAGTTGTATCCATATCCTAGTCGTAAAAAACATTTTATATTTTGTTGTTTATAAAAGGACTAGTATAAATAACTAGACATAAATTACACGCTATGAAAAGTTCTACCTCCTTCTAGTCCTTCCTTTTTCCTTTTGTAAAAGTATATATGTTTTTGTATTTACTTTAAAATAAATAAAACAATATCAAGGGATAAAAGATTTCGCCACGAGCAAACAGTGATCCTATAATCACATTACGAAGTTAGAACTACTACTCCGACTTTCTTCATTACTCTTCGAACATTTTTAGATCATTTTTTCCATTCTATAATTTGGAAAATCAGCAAAAAACACAATATCTAATTATGTTTATTCCTTCTTTATGGTTGTTATTAACATATATTATTAAAAAAATTCTACCCTATAGATCTCTCTAATTAAATTATTATATTTGTGTACTGGATCTACCCAAGAATCATTTTAGCCGATTCTTATTGGTGGATCACAGATTCCGATAGGGGTACCCACCTACACAGGGCACGATAGTGCTTTGTATAAAAAGTTTACTTCAGAATCAATACAACGAAAAATAGTAAACATATATAAGTATTAAAATGAGCAAAATTCTTTTACTCATTTAAAGTATTTTTACTTATCTAGGAACAAGAAAACAACATTTTTAAATATTAGAGAATTCATTTTATGTGCGTAACACTTCATAACCTAATATATAGTCAAACTATTATATTTATTTTGTTGAAACCTCCAAATGAATTTTTTCATGGTTCTTTTTATTTTCAAAATATTTTCGTAGAAAACCCGAAAATCGAAAAATATGTTTATAAATTATATTTTCACGAATTGTTGGCATAAAAATATTTTTTTATGTTAAAAAGTTATTATTATTCTGCTATTTATAAATGATAATAATGAATATATTAAAAGTTTTTAACCATTAAAACTTAAAAACTAATGGTATTATCTAAAGAAATATTTTATTGCATATAAATACGAATATGTACTAGGCTATGTCTGTCTAGAACTCCGCCCCAGACCCAAGACCTACAGTGCATTAGTCTCTTTGGCTTGTCCTTATGGGTAGATTACAGATTCCGATAGAGATACTGGGTTACGTCGAGTACGGCAGTGTTTTGCACTAAAAGTATTACTTCAGAATCAATAAAACAAAAATATAGTAAACATTTAATTATTAAAATGAGTAAAATCAGAAAGAATAAGTGGTAAAATGTATTACGAATAAGTTTGATACATGTTGATATTATTTAAATTTTAACAATATATTTGCGATAGAAATAATATTAATAAAATTATGTTATTAGGTTATATGTAATATGATGAAATATTTTTTTTGATATAGAATTACAAATAATAGAAAGTATTATATTAGAATATAATACACTAAACCAATTTTCATTAACAGTTAATAATTATTAGATCTTTATAAAAATAAATTAGAATATTGTAAAAAGAAGATATAACATTGTTTGCATTCGTTGTTAATAATTCATGTTAGTTCCATATTTTCATATTTATAATGAACTCCAATAAACTGATTATTGAAATTAAGCAAACTTTAGCTTCAGTACCTTAAATTAATATAGATGATTAGAAAACAAATCATTCCAATTTTATATAATATCGTAATGTTTTAATTAATAATGACTAAAAAAAAATATTAAAAAACAAATGTGTATTCAAACTTATACTTTATAATAATCAACTAATAATAAGTTGGTTATTATTATTAAATATTATTATTTATTACAAAAATTTTGAAAAAGAAAACTTTAGAATAATTAAAATACAAATTGTAAATATCGTGTTATCATTTTTTAAAATAATATTATTTAGTTTATTAAGTAATTTAAACATATAAATTATATATTGAGTAATATGAAAACTAATACTAAATATATTTTTAACCTTATGTTACTCACTGATTTTCTCACTCAATAGAAATCTAATTTATTTATTAAAACAATTACAGTCTTTTAAAAAATATATTTTAGAAAATTACCTAACAATTTTTGAACAGAAATTTCCAAAATTATTAATTGTAAATAAATAATGCCTTACAAAAAAAAAAAAATTATCATTTAACATTACTCAACTATATATTTCATAAAAATATGAAAGTTACATTGATAAAAATCTCAATAAAACATTTTAATTATTTTTATATATTATTTAACTTAATTATCTTATGAAAAATTGAATAATTCAAGTAACTATTCAATGAGATACAGAGAACTAATAGTTTCCATTTAGGCATCATTTAATTTAGTTATCTTCTAAATAGAACTTTTGTTTTCAAAAGTTTTTAAGAACCAAAATGTTATTTTTTCTACTTATTTATAGTTGCACAATATAATGCAATAATTATAATGTTTATAAGAGTGGCACAACTAGCGGGTTAGGTGTTGTAATCTTCTGAAGTGGATAATGAAGTTTGAACTTTTTAGTCGTGTAAAACTTTTTAGCTATATATAATCGAAACAAATGTCTAATTGTGCCATTGCATATTATAATATGAAATATTCATATACTAACTTAATATTATCTAATTTAATTATATAATTGACATTCTGCTTAAAATTTTTGATAAGTTTTTAAGGGAGCTAAACTATTTTTTAACACGCAAAATAATATCAAGTTATTGTGTAAGAGAAAACTACATACTCCCATTTTCATCGAAGATATGTTACTGTATAAACTCTTCTCCTCGATTAAATCATTATTAGATTATTATTTAGCTGTAGGATTTTGATACTTTTATTTTCAGAGTTTGCAAAATATTCAATATTTATTCAAATTTTTTAGAACTAAAAAATATTATCTATTAAAAACAAAATATTGAAAACCTTAATGCTATGTAAGCCAAATTTTGAACTCCTTTATTCTTTGCAGATTCCTTATTTGTTTTGATGACTATAATATTTAAATTACACATTGATGTTTCGATTTTCACTAAAAGAAAATTAATTATATCACAACAGATAAAAAAGATACAAGCTTTAAAATCACTATCCTGTAAGAGTATTAAATATTAACATATAAGAAAATACTTAAGCCAAAAGGTTCTATAATACTTTTGACTTAGATTCCGCATAATGCTATAATAATAATTGAAATATGAATTTGTAAAATTATAGAAATAGATAAAAATAAAAGTTTTTTAACTAAATTATGTGTTGATATAAAATAATTTAAATAAATTATATTTCACATTATTACAACTGTTTTGAATAGGATATACAAATTTTTAGTATTTTTTTGTGAGCTTTATTATATTACGATTCTAGAGATTTGAAACATTGGATAAGTTCAAAACTAAAGATTTTAAAGTACTATGTAAATTCAGAAACATGAATTATCTTTCTGAAATACCCTTTTTTTAAAAATATTTTTAAGTAATATTAGGAATACCGAAATCTTAAACTAAAATGACAGTGACAATAATAAATAAAATAGTGGGTGGCACATGAAAGAAAACATTATTTACAATAATTCTAGTACGTCATATAAAATATAATATAACATTTTTTAATGGTAATATAAAACAATATTATTTAAAAACTTGGTTGTTTAAGAAAATATATATATCGGTATCATATAACATTATATTATCAAATATTTTTATATTTAGAAACAACTTTCTATGTTATAGAATACCAAAAGTTTTATAATAATATAGAGTATGTCGCCTGAGTGTAATTTATATGTTCCGGCAAGTATTGGACTCTGTAAGATGTGGGGATCAAGAAAATTAAAGCATACATTTGAATCAATATTATTTAGTTTATAACATTGTTTTTAGTAAAATAATAAAGCCATGTAACTAGAGACATGATCTATGTGAATAAATTTTCTCTACTTCAGTATACCGAAGCAGAAAAATTAAGTCGCTTGATGGAAGAAACATTATCATATTTTTAAGTGGTTGGAAATTATGCGTGAAGCATAATTATTAAACTATTTATAGTATATACATAATACAAATATATATTTGTACTTAAATAACCACAATAATTATGGTACATTAATTTAATTAAGACTTATATTTTTTGAAGTTCACACATTATCATTGTCATCACCAAGTTTATTGAAGCTATCCTTTATTTATTGCATTAGTTAACTTTTTCGAAATACAGAAGTTTTTAACGGATTAAATTGAATACACCAAGCATAAATTCGTTGTACAAAAACTCTGGGGAAACAATCCACCCGGAAATTAAGGTAATCGAATTAAGTAGGTAAAGTTTTTTTGTATTTTCGAAAACAACATAAAGGGTAAACCAAGAGGACATGGTAAGATTGGGAAAGAAAGATAAGGTAGAAGATTTGGATAATAGGAAAGAGATGTAGGGACCATCAATTAAATAGCGAATGCAGGCTTTACGAATTTACAAGCCACAATAAATACTAAAAATATCTGATTCAAAATCTACCCTCTTTTCATCAACTAAATATTGCTTCTATTTCCACTTTTACAATGTATACAAAAACTTTATACTCTTTAGTTTAAAATTTGCTCTTTTATCAGTTTTTTTCCCGAGAGTGAGATAAAACGTAAAAAAACGATAATGACTGTGTTTGTTCATTAAATGCATACATATGCAATGTGAAAATGCCATATACAGCATAAAAAACAATTGAAAAAAATTTAAAACGTAGAAGCTAACAGAAAAAAGATATCTTTTACTCAAATATTGTGCCTTATAGGAGGAACGAAGCAATCGATTTAACCACAAACTTGATGTGACATATAAAGTAGATAAAATTGACTTTTTCTAGAACAAAAGTACTCCCAATAGTGCTATTGATACGGTTGATTCCAATTAGATTAGAGAATACAAACGTTAGCAATATTGGAAAGTCAAAAAACAAGAGAAAAATCAATAAAATTAGAAAAAAATAGTTTTATACTTGTTCACCGACGAGCTTCTTCAAAGTGTTAGCCCGAACGACTTAGAACTTGGGTAGATTAGTAAATTACAATTTTTTATTAACTTATGAAAATATAAACACCAGTAAAGTGAACGTCACTATATAGAATAAAACAGCTAATAATTATAACAACTATAAAACTTCAAACAAATGTTCAATTTATCCGAAAATACAATAATCATAATGATTTAGTTTTAATATTAACGAATAGTATAATAACGATCTGATTTGTTACACCGCTACTGGAGTGCTGCTTGATCATCTTTTGCTCACTGTTAACCCACAAAGCTTCATTCCATAAATGTTAATACTCGGTTCTTGCACATATACATAATTGAATTATGTTCTATACATGACACATATCATCCAGCAATAACAATCGGTTGACACGACGCAAATATTCATGCCGAATGTGTTGCCATAATATCAAATACATCGTAGGCGCAATTAACAAGTACTTCATATCAATTAGTATAGGAATTGAACGGATTAATATTTCAAACCAACGGCATACTTAAAGTACTTTAAGATCACATGCATTCTTGTTCTCGTATTAATGGGATCACGCATGGTAGTACGGAAAAGACTGTAAGACAGTCAATAGCTTAAGTTCCGACTGTAAGAATAATAACGCATTGCCATACCAGTCCGGCTTAAAATAACACGAAAGTACGTTATATCACGTGATTACATACACTTGTAGGCTGACAACGGTGTGGTGAGCATCAAAAGATTGCACTTTAGCTGTTAGCAAGAAATATATTCATATGTATTCCCTCGCGTTAACTTAGAACCATCTAAAGTATTTGCGTTTAATTGCAAAATCGCGTAACCAGATTTTCAGAAATTATTCGATGGCGGAAAAGAAAACAACTGTATTTGTAGAGCTATTAGTATAATAAGTTTATTAATATTTATTTATAAAAAAAAATATATCTTTTTATTCCAAAAATGCTTAAAATATATATCAACATTATAAGAATGTATTCATTAAAAAAAAAAAAAGAACCCTCGAATTCTCGAGTTACTCATTTCGCCATTGTCTCAATGGTTCATTGAGTGTTATTAACCCCTGAAATAGTTTTAAAGTTTATTTCGCAATTGTATTAACAGAGCATCATTAATAATATGTTTATTGAAACCGGGTAAAAGGAATGTGTCAAATATACGTTTTCCGGTTAAGCAATACTGGAAAACTGACCGGGTACGACTATTGTAAACCAGAGCATTTTCAGTCTTTTGACTACCGTGATCTATGAATTTTATGTATTCGTACTTTATTTAATAAACTCGATTAATATTATATTAAGTGCTCGTAGTATCTTATTATTTTTTGTTAAATTCGTAATACGGAGTTATAATAAAAAAAAAACTTTTCATTATCTGATGAAATCTTTTTTTTTGTAATAGAAATAATTTTAATTATCAAAATTTGAATACGTAATTGTCATAATGACACTTCATGTACTTGGCATAATTTAATCGTTTTGGTTGATAAATTTTTAGTATAAAAGGATGCTACCAAAAAATAATTAGTAAAGAAGTTCGCATAATTTAAAAAAAATTTATTAAATCGGAAAAAATATATTTAGCACCCAACCATATATTTAGTTTCGGGAAGGCACTGCATTATTAATTTATTTTTTACCTTCAATATCAATTCTGTGTAACTCAAGATCTTAAATATAAAAAAAACAATTTCCAGAAATCCAGATATTTCTACTTGTACTCTGATATTTTGATTTTCTATTATTTAAAATGACTAATGAAATTAAGCATAATACCATTAAAGTCTATAAAAACATTCGATCTTTTGATTAATTCTATCGTCGTCTCTATGACAAAATCGAGTAATTCGACATTTCCATGATATTTTTTTCGAGAAATACATACTTATAATATTGACGCTCTGTAATGTTTCTGATATTATTTTTAGACAATTTAATAATTAAAAATTTAATGTGGAAAGTTTTAAGTATTCAGGATCAGTATTGCAAAAGAGCGATGGTATTGACGAGAATGTAAAACACAGGATTAAATGAGGCTGGTTGAAGTGGTGAGAATCGTCTTGTGTGTTGTGAGATAAGAGAATTCCAATGAGGCTGAAAGGTAAGTTCTATAAGACTGTAGTGAAACCCGCTATGATGTATGGTTCAGAGTGTTGGGCGGGTTGACAAGAGAATATAGTAGAGAATGAATGTAGAAAATATAAGAATGCTTAGATGCATGAGGAAGTGACTAGATATAATAGGATAAACAATGAACATATAAGAGGGAGTATAGGTGCAGCGTCAATCGTGAATAAGATGAGACAAAATAGACGACTTAGATGGTTTAGCCATGTTATGAGGAGAGAGGAATCGGAAGCTTTTTTATTTAACTGAAATATTATTTTTTGGAAAGATTAATACAAATACATAATTTATAAGTAGCCATTTTTCAATGTATAATAAAAAATTAAAGAACGTGTATCTACTAAGATATATAGGCTAAAATCTCAAATTTCTTTTAGTTTAAACTTTATAACCCTTCACTTAGTAAAGTTCTTTTAAAATACACGTTATTACTAATTTTTTAATTAACTAAATATTAGTAATATAAATAATTTTTCTATTGATCATTTATCATTTATTTATTATATAAATGGAGACCCTATTGTATTGTACAAGATACCAGTTTGTCAGGAAATTAACATGATCATTGCTTAAATATTAACACAAGATTGTTAAGCTTATGTAAATTAGCGATGTTTTAATGAATTTAATTTGAAAATTTAAAATGTTTTTATTTACTTTTAATCGATCGTCTCAAACTAGACTCCTTAAGGATCAAGAAGATACCATCGATAATTTTTACATGCTTATATACTATCTAATATCAATCATCGTAATAGTCATATGACTGATAAATACATAATCTCTTCTGCCCTCTTAAAGTTCTTGAATGTGCTCTAATTCAAGTTTTTTGCTACCTCGCGGGCTATTATCGTATAATAAAGCCATTTTTAAAAACTAGGCATCTTCTGATCGTAAATCACAAACATTTGTCTGGAACCACCCTTATTGCAATACCATCATATACTCTTTTTATCTACTGTTTTTGAGTTAGCTAGCTTCCGAGGTCATAATTCATAGCCATCACTGTGTTTGTATAATTGTTGGTTGTGAGTATTACTGCTACTTTCATTACCAAAATAAATGATCGTCAGGTTCAAGTGAATAGTAATGTAAGAAGTAAAAGTAAGGAGAAATTATAATATTTTATAACAACAGTAGGAGTTGTTATAAAGTGTACTCAGACACTTAGAAATTGTTTTTATGCAGTGTGATTTTTTAACCTTTAACTTGGTACGGTTCTTTTAAAATACAAAGTATTATCAATTATTTTGTTAACTAAATATTAGTGATATCAATGATTTTTTTATTGATAATTTATCTATTAAATAGAGAATCTATCGTACAGGAAACCAGTTTGATAGTAAAAAACAGATGATCATTAAATACCTAATAAAATATTTAGTTTGTTTCCAATACATTTCTCATGTTATAATTTTGTGCTTACCACCAACATTTATTGTTGAATTTTTATGATTTTTTTTTATATATGTAAAATTTATTTCATTATAATATTATAATGTTATATTCATAGGATATTTTATTATTTAACTGAAAAATTACTTTTTGGAAAGATTAATACAAATACATTAACTATAAGAGTTGCTATTTTCCATTTTATTATGAAATATTAAAACATGTGTATCTAATAAGATACATAGGTTAGAATCTTGAACTATTTCGTGTATTCTAAAGATTCATTGTTAAGATCAATCGATTTAGAAATAAGATTAAAAAGGTTAAATAAATAAATTTAATTGTATTGATACATTTAATAAAATTATTATTATGGTTTTAAATATTTTAGTGCATTCATTCATTTTAAAGTTTATTTATAAATAAAAATGCACAGTATTTAGTTAGATATATCTAAAAATAATTTTAAATTTTTTACTGCACATGAACTTTTGTTCAACTTTACTAGACTCAAAATTTTCTAATAGTTAATTTTTATATTAAAAAAAAGTATAAAATAATAACTGATATTTACTAAATTGTCATCAAACTAATTTTATAACCCTATTTTTAAAATATTCGTTAATTATTTTCTTTTTTTTATACATAAAAACTTTTCCTATACGTAGTAAAAATTGTATTATCTTAAAATAATAAATAAATTGTATTATTATAAATAAAACCAGAAATTATATACATGAATGAATTTTATTAAGTTATTTGAAACACGCAATCAGTCAGTACAAATATTAATTTTAAAACTGACTTGGAAACTTAGTCATTATCTATTTCCAAAATTACATTTTTTAGAAAACTAACAATTGATATGTTTCTTTACTTATTGAATACTCTGTATAATCCAAAAACTAAGTTTCATAAACTTAGGACCCTTCAAAGTGGCTCAAACGAAAATTATATATGCATATAATATCATAATACGACATTACTAGCCTTACTATAAGATCGACTATATAAAAAAAAAGATTCATTAAATAATGCTAAAGTTGAGACGAAACGAGCTATTTCAATAAAATAAATTATCCCTTTTTTTTTAATTCGATTTTACGACATGGACACGAAATTTGTCCTTGAAAATATAAACAACGATAACAACAACACATTCGTAATGTAAAAATTATTTTTAAATTAAAATCTCCTCCTCTTATATCTTATCGATAAAATTACTCTAGAAATTAAGAATGGTATAAACTCAAGATTAAATTAAAAAGCCCGCCATAAAATTTCATTAAAGGCAAAACACGTTCTTCTAAGTCTAATCTAGTGTCAAGTTACTGTTTAACCGCAAACCTTTTACTCGTTCAATTATATTTACATTGCTAATTTGTTTTTACTTTTTTCTTAAGTAAGACAGTAACGATCTTAGATTAAAGAGAGCATACTATAAGTAATGGCTTACAGTGTACTTGTTGACAGCCTAATCAAAAATGTTGATTAAATTACAATAATCTCATTTTATCAGAACATCTCAACATTTTCTTCTACTTAAGTTAGTTTTTCTTAAAAAAACAGTATAGACGAAATATTGTATTGTATAGTGGTTACCTTGTATAATAGAAATTAGTGCATATAAATAACTGTTAGTGATTAGCATTATTACTATAAAACCCTTTGGTCTGAATGTGATTCATGTTAATTGTCTATTTCTCCGTTGGCGAATTTTAAATCAAAATAAAAGAACTTGACTAAATACGTATACAGTCAGAGAACTTCTTTATTAAAATTAAAAATAATAAAATTATTAGTAAATTTTTTGAAATAAAAAAATTATCAAAATATTTTTTATTTTAAACGATTAACTACATTCATCAATCTTTAATTTGTTATAATCAAAAGAAGTTTCAAAGTCTTTGAAAAAATTTACTGAGCAACTGATTTAACAATGTAGACTATAGATTCCTTTTCCATTTTTATCAAATAGTACTATTTAAAATCATTATTTTTATATACATTTATCTACAAAAACCAATGTTAGAAAGTTATTTTTTAAAAAGGTGTCATTCTAGATACTGGTTTCTTTTTTGTAAACACGTTATATAAATACTTGACATCATTATTATCTTTAGAATTTCTAAACAGAGACAAAATACTAATTAACTATCTAGTTCGTCTTATTTTTACCTTTTCATATTTTAGAATATATTTGCAAAATTTGGATGTATTTTTTTCAATAATTAAACGATCATAAATGAATTACTACGAATGACCATATTTTTAAAGCAAAATTGGTATTATTAATTAAGATGTTCAAGATCATATTGTATTTAACATAATTATACTGTAATTACGTATCCATATTTTACTTTATACGAATTCAATATATTCTATGATTATTATACTCAGTAAAATAATGATCATAATTATAAGACACTCCCAAATTTTTTATTTCACGCGTTAAGATTTTGAGCTTGTACGCAATCGTAAGCGTTTATATCATCAAGTAAATGCATGACACTTTTTTCTTTATAAAATGTGTTCATAAACTTAAAATAAAACCGCTTATTTTGCATTACTTCCATTAGCAACTTAATTTTTACTTATATTTTCATTAAAAATGTTTAATGTCCTTTGCAAATACAGCAAATTTCTGCCATAAAATCTTATTAAAGGCTTTCTAAAAATTTTTTACTAACATTCAACTACATATTATTATTTATTACGTGTTATTTGGATATTAAATTTGATGAAAATATAACCAGTACGTGTTCTGAGTACGCGCCGAAGAAAAGACACTTCTTTCGTTATGAAGATATAGCGTGAAAATTAGAAGCCATAGAAATGCTTAAATTATAAGAAGCCATAAAGAAATTAAATTTCTTATATTTTAAGCATTTCTGTGGCTTCTGAAATTTTAAACATTTGTATGGCTTCTTAAATTTAATCACTTTTATGGCTTCATATATTTTAAGCATTTCTATGGCTTCTTAAATTTTAAACATTTGTATGGCTTCTTAAATTTTAATCACTTGTATGGCTTCTTAAATTTAATCACTTTTATGGCTTCATATATTTTAAGCATTTCTATGGCTTCTTAAATTTTAATCACTTGTATGGCTTCTTTAATTTAATCACTTTTATGGCTTCTTTAATTTAATCACTTTTATGGCTTCTTTAATTTAATCACTTTTATGGCTTCATATATATATATTAAGCATTTCTATGGCTTCTTAATTTTATAAATATAACCAGTACGTGTTCCGAGTACGCGCTGAAGAAAAGACACTTCTTTCGTTATGAAGATATGGCGTGAAAATTAGAATCTATAGAAATTTATAAATTTAAGAAGCCTTACAAATGTTTAAAATTTAAGAAGCCATAGAAATGCTTAAAGTAATTTTAAAATTAAACATTTTTAATGAAAATATAAGTAAAAATTAAGTTGCTAATGGAAGTAATACAAAATAAGCGGTTTTATTTTAAGTTTATGAACACATTTTATAAAGAAAAAAGTGTCATGCATTTACTTGATGATATAAACGCGTACGATTGCGTACAAGTCCAAAATCTTAACGCGTGAAATATAAAATTTGGGAATGTCATAATTATGACCACTACTGTACCTAAGATCATTTGTCTGAATGTTCTACTATATTTCTAATGGCCACCCATAAAACGGACAGTCCGTTTTTTTATTTATAAAAAAAAAATATATGATTTTTCACAAGCATATTTGTGTAATTTTAACGAAGATAAATTGAGGCACAAAGGGAAATTTATTGAAATAAACAAAGAACATTGATAATCTCAAATCAATTTTTATTTTGGTTTAACTTCTTAGCTAAGATTTGAATTAACTGTAGTAATAAATGTGTAAAACATATATTTTTTTGAATACTTATTTTTTTTAATAGATTATTGAAAATTTGAATACAGTATAGTAATTGTTAAATACGTAATAATTTTATATTCATAATTTCTAATGTGAAATATTTGTCTTTAAATTAGAAATTAAAGTATTTATATCTCATTATTCACTAGAATGAAATAATAATGGTGTTGGTAATAGTTATATTTTTTAGACTATTTATTAATTGTCTAGGATTTTATTTGAATGATAAATCATTGACTATTATTAATTTTAGTGGCAGAGAAACAGATTAATCGTGAGTATCGAAAAGTAATATATAGTTTGGATTTTATAAAACAAATGTTGCACAACAGTTGACCCTAGTAGGGGTTAGAATGTCGGCTTTCAAAATTTTAATAACTATCACAAAGTAACACACTACTGGGAAATATCGTTCATGGTGGTTTGTCACGTTGAGTTTGAAACTTTCATTTTTAATAGTTAACAACATTTTCCTTAATAAATACTATAGTAATTGTGATTGATAGTGTTATTACGCTTTATATTTAAACACAAAATATTTTAAAGTAAATAATAATTATTATTATACATCAAAAGTTTATAAAAATCACATTTTAGTTAAATTTTTAAAAATAAAACTGTTTTCGTTACTCTCAAAAGACAAAGAATAAAAATTTTAAAAGTATAAAATTAATTCTTTATTGGTCATAAATATTTAATTTAGTATAATATAGCTTTTTGATTATTAATGAATTTTAATAGCAACATACGAAAAGGCTATTATAAATCACAGTAATACAGGCATTCGTTTTATAGTTTATGGATCGTAAGGGTCAAATGCCTTTGTTTTATTGTCTACGGTGTATTTATACGCTGGAACGTAAAAAGTTGCAAAACGCAAAATGTGTTTGACCAAATAGTCAGTTAAAAAAGAGAAAAGTAAATAAATTCTTAAAAACAATATAATTTTGAGTAATATTAGCTTCGATGCAAAGCTTAGAAGGTATTAATTTTTCTATGATTTTTTTCTTTTGATTCTGTCACCACATTTTGTCAGCTATCACTAATATGATTTCTTTTAACGATGCGATAAAAAAATTACCAATTATATCTAGTTAAAGACATTGTCCTTAAAAATTTAAATATCCCTCGTTTTCTGTAAATGAAGTAAATCCCCTCAAAAAATCAGTAAATTTCAATATTTTTTTGTCTATATATTAGAACAAACTATAAAGTCCTATAGGATGGAGAAAATAATTACCCTTTAAAAAAAAACTTATAATAATGTTCCGATGAGAATATTTCGGAAAATCCGCGTTCATACTTTAAATAAGGCTTATGTTACATAATATAAGTTAAATAAAAATTGGCTGCCTTTAAATTTTTCTTTTTCATATCTAAACTTATTGAAAAATGTATGTATTAATAAAAAAATTTTGTTGTACAAATATAAATATCTCTTTTATCCGGCATACTTATTTACTTTAATTTAAAATACCGTAGATAAAAGAGGCTATAATGATTTTCATAGATGTTATCTGAATAAAATTTACATTAAAAATAAAGTTAAACGTATTTTGAATTTTTTTGGCAATACCTTTTTCCAAACCAAGATAAATAACTTTGAAAATTTTAACTAACTTAAATTGCTTATTTTATCGTTTCAGAGATACATTGTACGATTACCAGATAGAAAACGTGTGCTTTAAAACTATTGAGGATAAGGAGCTCAATTCCCATTGGTCATATTTACTTTTTGTACTTTTTATTTTTCAACTGAACTTTTTAAAATGTTTTGGAAATACCACAAACTTCAAAAATATATTAAATTAAATCTCATTTTACGTATTATAACTAAAAATAGAATTTTTGTTTCAACACTTTATCTTTTATGGCAAATTTCCGTCGAATATAAATAAAAAATGTAATTATTGATTATTAATGATATAAAAATCATTGTATATCGTGTACAATGAACGAAACAAATTGACTGTAGTCATCATTTCCTATTATCACTGATATTTGACAATGATAAATTTCGTTATTAATAGTATTACTTTTCAGACTTTCTTGTCCAAAATGATTACCCTAGTCAAAAGAATAAAACAATTAACTCAATTTCAAATAAAATCTTTAGTTGGATTGTTTATTAAAGATCCGCAATTATATGTCGTCAAATTAACCCGTACATTTACCAAAAAAATGACTAAATAAAAATAAAAAAAACCCAGCACAGGGGGGTCACGGCACAGTGGTGACGTGGCATAGTTGGATCAAGTATAATGATATCTGACAGTGATTAAAATCACTATCAAAAATAAACGCTTCGATCCAAATCTTTAGATAGTGTTTAATTTTAAAAAATTGGTGGATTATTCCAAAAGCTTCATAAACTGCTAGTTCCTTATTAATATCCTGATTAAGATAAAGTATGTCGAATGAAAAAGGGATTATTAAAAAATAGTATTTCCCATAAAAAAATTATATTGATCAATACACTTTTCAATAAGTTATAGCATTATAATGTTAAAAATGTAAAAAATAAAATTGAGAATTTTCACACAATAATAGCATTTGGTAGCCATTTTCACCTTGAAGATAAAATAAAGTCCGAAATTTTTTTTTTCCATAATAAAGTATATTACATTAGCTTTAATTTAAGATATATATAAAAGTGTCAGACTTTCCGGAACACTTTCAAAATTTAAGTTGAAAAAGTCAATTTTTTGTGAAAAAGTTGTCATTTTGAATCCCTCTCTGTAGGCAGGTAAAAAGTCAGATTTATAAAAAAAATATACCAAATGATAGGTAAAGATATCATGCATCTACAAAAAAAAG